>NC_052241.1:8011562-8311562 GCF_013401445.1 Tripterygium wilfordii
AGCTCCTCTAGCGGTCTCTTCATGAGGTGATTTTTTGAACCTCCTATGGAAGTGGATCTTGGGTGGTTGGGGTAGCGGCCCAGCGATGGTCTTCGGATCCAATCACGTTTAAGTTGCTGAAGTCATGATGTTTTTGGATATAATTACAATCCTTTTGTTTGGATTGCTCTCTTGTGCTATTTTATCATCTGATATATGATTTTGGACTTTATTGTGTTTTTCATGTCTCAATCACAGAGTTCCACCTAATGGGTTGAAACTTAATTTTAGGACCTAGATCTAAGCCAGATCGGCCGTGCTACGTTTTCAATGTGCGTGTGTTGAATTGGATTTTAGATCTAAATTGGTATGTTCTATTTGCCAAAGCTTATAAGCTGAGGCAATTCTACCAAACACTTCAGATAAACTAATTTATAAGCTCTAATTTATTTTAGAATTTTTTTTTGTTTCTTCTTTTTTATTAAGATAATAATATTATGGACCTTTTTATTTTATCTTTCAAACTTAACTGTAATATATTTTTTCAGAACCTATAAACTAGTGTCAGTCATAAGTTTTGCCAAACACATAGCTTATAAACTATCTTATTTTGTCATAGCTTATAAGCTTGTTTATTTTGACAACAAATAAGTTATGTCAAACAATTTATTATTTTGTTGTGTATCTAATTTGATAAGATTAATTAAGTTTACCAACAAGAGTTGGCTCGGCTCGTAATCCACTGGGTTTGTTATATGTGTGTTCAATATTCGATTCCAACAGTAAATGTAATTCTCTATGGTATTTCAAAAAAAAAAAAGATTGATTAATTTTGTTTACAACTAAAATTATCATATTGATTCTTCTAAAAAAAAAATATCATATTGATAAAATTTGATAAAAACTTAAAAAAAAAAACTTATATACATAAAAATTATAAATAAAACTCAAATAAAGAGATTAGATATTAAAAAAAAGTCACTGTTAAAAGGATAATAAGCGTTTTTAAAAAATATGAATATTTTTTCACAATTATAACAAGCATTTTAGTCATTTAGTATAACATTTCAATTAAATAGGTTACTTATAGATTTCAAAATGAAATATACCCATTTACGTCATTTTGCTGTTATGAATAGTGTAATTGTATTCCTTTCAGTCTCTTTTTTTCTTCTTCTTGTTCTTAGTAGTGATTGTCCTTGGTGATAGTTGACACGGTAATTTTCTATTGTTGTTGGATGCTGTATTGAGTACATATATTGAAGCGATGATTGCGAACTGATTGTTCCTTATTGCTTTTTTTTTTATACCTTGATTTCGTGGTCTGTTCGCTTGTTTGCAGGAGGAGCGCCCACCAAATGTTCGACAAAAGTCCCCAACCATAAGTTTGCACCATTCTTGTGTCCAAAGGCTACTATTTCACAAGATCTTATTTTATTGAATCATTTATTCATAGTTTTTTGCATTGCCAGAACAAATTACGCGAAAAAAGCTCCATGGAATTAGAAAGTCGTTTCCCCACAAGCCTGAATTGATGCTGCAGCCATTTGGTCCACACTCACACCAGCATTACACATATTTGCAAAAGCTCTCGTATACCTCAACCCATATGTTGATAATGGTCCACAATGTTTCTTGAAAGTTTTCACCTGCATAATCATACAAGCATCATATTCAGTTTCTCAATAATTGTATTGTTTGGTGTGTTTGTGTGTGTGTGTGTGTGTGTGTGTGTATATATGTGCATAGATATACTTACCAGCATCTTTAAGCAATCCCAATCATCCACCAGAGTTTGTCCTGCAGCTCTAACTAACTTCACCATCTCCATGCCATTTTCATTCCCAAATACAGACATTACAATTTGGTTTATACTTTGATCAACATGTCTTCTATGTGAAATGTGTTCATCTAGCTTCTTTTGTGCTTCAATCTTCTTTGCAGACCCTTCAGGGGATCTTAGAAACTGTAGATATACATACCCACATGAAGATTAAATATCATAATCATGTTCTAGTACAGATAAACAATGGAATGGATCAACAATGACCTTGTGCCAGAAATGAAGCAAATCCGCGTCGCGTTGATTAGGAGCAGCATTTGTACTGACTGATGTTGCCTCTGGAGCATAATAATTGTTATTGAAAGTGAAGTTTTCGTTCACCGGGTTCGTTCCGATGTATTTGAAGAGTGAGTCCTTCTGTATCTTCTTACTTCCATATTGCATAACATGAGAGCGATAATCCAAACTATCTGTAGCTGTTCTTCTTTTCACCTGTAATATAATTAACACCTCAAATAATTCTTAAATAGATCAAAAGCATGTATATTTAAGAATTTAGTTACTTCTGAATGCAGAATTTGAAAGCAACTGGATTAATTTACCACTTGATATTGCTTCCCCAGAGTTTCTTTGCGCATGTCATGTATGTCACTGCTTGCATATATTAATATAATTAAAGTATATTATCATGAAATAAAGAGAAATTTTGGATATAATTTCTGAAAGCTATACATACAATATTATATATATATATAAGAATGAACCTGTCCTCGAGCCAAGAAATGCTGAACAAATCACCCAAACAAGTGCCATAATTGTAAGGAGGATTAGGGAAATCTCCAGGACAATAGACTGCATAACTGCTTTCTTCGGCATTGGAAGCAGTCATTGCGTATATATTCATGTTCTCCGGAAGTAATCCTTCAAACATGCTCCCTGATTCACATGCCTCCATATAGAATACCTACATATTCACAAAATAAATAAATAAATTATAGTCTTGACCCGGCCCAGCTATCTCTTTTTTTTGGTAACTGAGAATTCTCTAGCTCAACATATCCACTAGAAATCCGAGTCAACTCTAAACTCGGGCTGCCAACCTAGTCTTCTTCACGTTGGAAACAAGGTAAGACTGAGCTGGAGTACGTTTCGAAAAAAGAGGCCGAAACCCACAAAGGAGAGTTAGCTTCACAAAAGCCTCCCATGACCCGGCCATCTCTCTCTTAAGAAAAATGAATTAATATGTGTAATTACCATGGTTTTGTATGTATTAGCAGCATGTTTCCTCTTCAATACATCTATCAAGTCTTTCGCATATAGATCCTCACCTTGTGGCATTTCTACCAAAACAAGTAATTAATTACATGTTATTTTCCTGGAAATTGAATGAATCAAAAATTTGATCTAAATTATGAAAGTATTCTTGGATTGAATTAATTAATTAATTAATTAAAAAAAAAAAAAAAAACTCACCAATGATTCCAGGACCACCATGGTCACTATAAAAAACGAAGATGTGGTCATGAGGTCCACTATTTACGACTTTGCCACTACCTCCATTGAGTGCACTTTTGTTCCCCAAAATGACTGCAAATAGGTTCTCAATAGTGGCATGCTTACCTGTATAGTCCTACACAAATTAAGCAAAAAATCATATTAATTTTAGTTAGAGACCAACGTCTTAGGGCTAACATGAGGTCTGCTCAAGGACCTATAGGTTTAGGTACTATCTAATACGTTCTCCGGCTAGATAAGTTATTTTTGGAGGTGAAACCATGCGTTTCTGAGATTTGCGTGCTCCTTGGTTAGAACCTCTAAAGGGGTCCCAATGGTTTGGACGAGTGGGCTCAAAAAAGACTGGTTGACAAGAACCACATTCTGCGTTATAAAGAAAAATTAAGAAATTAAAAAACTAAGTACCTTGGGAACCCCAGCGTAAACATCTTCTCCATGTGGATGGTTAACAATGATGCCAGGCCTGGGATTATCATGATTGAAAGCAATATCATCATACATGAACACTATTATGTTTTCATCTTTAACTCCTCCCTTCTTCAACACTTGATAGGCATGACATACATCTGCCTGCATTGATATATATATATATATATAACAGCAAAAAACATCAGACAATTGATATATAAAACGAAACTAGCTAATTAATTAATATCATTAGAAGATAGAATGCACCTGGTGTCTGTAATTCCAATAGCCACTTGATCCAGCAACCAAAACTGCCCATCTTCTTCCTTTGATTTTCCCATCTTTATGATCGATTTCCGACTGCGAAGAATCCGATTTAATGCTCCTCGCATTGCCAAAACCATTGACAACAAAAGAGCTCAACAATAATGTTGTGAGTAAGACAAGTACCACTGCATAATTCCTCGTCATTTTTGTAATCTGGGTACAAAAAAGATTAGGAAATTAGGTTTAGATACTATCAATATGCACTTATCTATATATATATATATAAGGAGAAGGAAAAGGAGAAACAAAGACAATGATGATGGAACTAAGAATGCTCACTAGCTTGTTGATTTGCTTGTTAATCTTGCTCTTCTGGGTGTCATGCATCTTCTGCCTTGACATAATGTGTATGTATATATAGACATATATACTTAACCTACTCAATTAAGTCCAAAAATGCATTGATTAGGTTGTAACTAAAACTAAAATGGACGGTTGAGATTGAATGATGTTTATTCCATTTTGAGACAACATAAACATTGAGAAATCCGTCATTTTGAACTCTTGTCAGATGAATGAAGAGGAGGTGTGGGGATGTGCTTTCTCATGTGATTGATTTTAATTTCTTCTGCCACAAGTAACAACTTATATACCAGGTGGTGAAAACTCTTGTTTTGACCTAATTAATTAATGATAATGTAAGATTTTGGATTCCATATGTAACTCCCATAAAAGCTCAAAGTACGTAGTAGTAGGGCTGTTATTGGTATGGTAAATTATCCATTGGTATACCATTACCGATCAATTGGTTACCGAAAATAACAGAAGATTGGTATACCGTTACCAATTGTTCGGTACGGTAAATTTACCGATGATTTCGGTAACGGTAACGGTAAGCAAAGTTCAAAACCGGTAAATTTCCCGATTACCGACATATATATTAAATATATATTAATATTATTTTTAGTTTTAGTTTTATTTAATTATGACCATTAGATTGATCTAATTTAATCTAGACCATTTATTATTTTTAGGGTTATCATTTATATATCACTCGTAGCAATTTCATTAACTTTAAAGCAGCGTTTGCTACATAACAAAATGCTTTGTTGGTATTGATTACATGCTTTTCTTCTCCATTTCCATTATGGTCTTTTATCTTTATTTATCTTGTTTCTTCTAGCTTTCATGCTATGGAGTTTAAAACACTTCGGATACTAAAAATATTAGAAATTAATGAAATGAAAGATTTTCCGTTATAGATTGTTGGAATAATGTTATGTGAATTCTCCTTTCTTTTTTTCTCCGATTGATAGGTATTTTCTCTTATTCACATGTAGCACAATGATCCTTCTCATTAATCTATTACTTTTATTATTGGTATTGTAGGCAAGATGAAAGTGTTGTACTTTCATACAATGACTATTAAACACAATACTACTTGATGTATTTTTTTTTCTTTCTCTTTTTTAAATAAGTTTAAGAATTGGTAAATTTACCAATTACCGACTTACCATTACCGATCGATCGGTATACCGACCATCGGTATACCGACTCTTCCGGTAACGGTAACGGTAACATTTTTTGAGTTACCGAAAGAATTGGTATGGTAACGGTATTCTGTGTTTGGTAACGGTAACCGTACCAATAACAGCCCTACGTAGTAGTCAGTTAGAAAAATTAAACGTAACTGAAAGTCAAAGTTACACTACTTTTCAACCATAAAAGAAATAATATACTTTTACTCATCATGTCATTATCATGATCCCATCACGATCTTTAAGGGGATATTATAATTAGTAAAGAGCGTACCAAAGATTGTGTCAGCATTGAGAATGGTTTGAACCGTGGCTATACAAGCATGCTGGTATTCCTTGAAAGGAACATCCAGAAGAGCAAGGCGAGAAGTGACTGGCAGACCCCTATAATACAAAAATTTGTTGTAAATCCGCATCCCCATACATGTCAATGAGTAAGTATATTATTTCTTGAGGGTATATTACGGAAGCCACGTAGGCTTAAAGGTAGAGATAAATAACCATTTTTAGGATTTAGGTGATGTTTGGTTCTCGAAATCTAGTTTTCCAACCCTAAAAAAAGTAATATACTTTTTCATTGTCATTGTCATCCCATCACCTTGTAATGCATCGACCAAAAGTTTCCAAGTGTTTGGATCTTCTCACTCTCTCAAAATTTAAGTTATATCCATCCAACTTGAGTCATTCTGGTAAAAGAATTTATCTACAATCAATTTGACTCGCATTCGCCTTTGGATGGTCGAGTTGAACATATCATGCCATTGATTTATGACTGCATAATTGTTGTTCAGTCAATGTGATCCTCCAAAACACCATATGCTAACACATATAGATAAATCCTCCTTTTTTTTTTTTTTTTTGCGTAATTAGAGAAATACAGTTTCTTACCATCAACAATGTTGTAAATTCACACTCTATACACACCAATAATATTTTCCGTTTTAGATTGTCCGATTCCGGACTTTGCCTTCCCAATTTTTTGACATGAATTTTTTTTAATTAAACTGATCGATAACCAAAATAATCATCAATAACCGACCGATCAATCGATTAAATTCATGTCAGTAAATTGATTAAAAAATGATCGTAACTGACCGTTTCACCCATACTTTGGGTCATGGAAAGATTGATTTTTCAACAACCGAGTCACCGGAGGGGAAAAAATTTACCACTTGGTCACTTATGGTGTAAAACCTGCTGTCAATTTTGTAATTTGGTTAGCTTAAACGATAATTTTGACATATTTTCATATATTTTGTAGCTTTTCTTTTTTGGTAACTGACCAAAAATGTTATTTATCCTTTATTTTGCAGTTTAGACTTCAGAGCATGTCGATTGTCGAGTGTAACAAGCCCAAATAGTACATCTGATGAAAGAAGCCCAAGACAAAAGCCCACATAACGGCCCACCATTTTCCGTTCAAATTCGTTGCCGTTGATAACCGTTCCTCATTTCCTCTCTGGCCTCTCTGGAACGAATATGGAGTACTGCTTTCTGTTCGCTTCACTTGTGTGATGATGGTCAGATCTCAGGTTGTGGTTTGTTTTTCTTTGATTTATTTTCTATCATCTTTAGACTCCGTAGTGTTTTTCTTTCAAGAACGAAAAGAAAAAAAAAATGCCACAAATCTCTGTTGGGGTGTCAATGGCGATTAATAGTCATTTTTTTACACAAGAAATTCAATGTGTTTGTGTATGCATATATGGAGGCTTGTATACCAGAAATAATCAGGCACGGTGATATGAATCGCAATTTTTTTTTTTTTGGTTTAAGAGGGATCAGAGCGAACAAAATTATGTCTAACCATGAATACGAAGAGAGCATGCTCTAAGGGTTTAATTTTGCAAGTTCATTTCCATAAATTAATTTCAAAACTCTCAATTATTAATATCTTTTTTAACCTTTTGTGTTTCCTCGTGTCAGTGCGAGCACGATGGAGAGTAGGAATTTGTGAGGGAATCGATGTAAGGACAGTGTTGAAGCAGTAGACTTGGGTTTGTGTATCAATGGGGACTGTAATCAGTAAAGCTGCTAATGGAATTGGAGGTGTTCTTGGAAATGCTTTTGTCGCTCCTTTCAAGACTATTTTCGGTGGATCATGCGAGTAAGAATTTCTGGTTTCTTTAATTGTGCAAATAGATTAGAATGTTGGGTGTTCAATAAATGTATGACATAGTAAAAGCAGTCTTTCATTCACTAGATTAATGTTTTTCTTAAGTCAATGAGCTTTCCTCGTCTCATACTCTAGACTTAGTGCAATTTTGCAATTTGTTCAACATTTAAGCTGAGATGATAATTAAATGAGCAATTTGAAGGAGGTGAATCAGGAGAAGGCAGAGTTTCCTTGAAGTGCCTTTTAAGATTTCATTAAATAATGTTTTTATAAGCTTGGACCAAAATATTTTTTCGTTAAACTTGGCTGGTATATATGTGTACTATTTATATATAATTTTATGAAAAATTGGTGGGCGAATAGAAATTTTTTATGAATTATCAGAAGTAACCACAATAAGTCAACAAGGGTGCCGTGCTATGTCCTTATGGTTATGGGATCTTCAACTAAAAATTTTGAATGTTTTTGGTTTCATCCAGAAATTATTGATATGATACTTCCATTCAAAATTCCTGCCAATAAGTTGGGCTCTGATATTTTCATACTAGTTAACTCTATTTATAACTCGGAATTCACCGAGGATTGTACTCGTTTTTTAGATTTTGGAGCGGAAGTTTGGATTTGCTGTGATTAGTTTGACTCCAAACCCCATGCCTAAGATATGTTATTTGGAGTTTGATCTAACATATGCACCGTTCAACATTATCACTGAGGCAGTATATCTGAAAAGTAAATACTCTAGCTTTGCAGTGGACTCGCCTGTTCCTTTGTAGACAGTAGAATAACTTGTATGCTGTCAAATTTTGCTTAAGTACAATATAATGACCTTTCAACATTGAGGAGGTCAACATTTGCGGGTGATCTCATAAAGCTTAATTTCTTAAGTACCATTGGGTGGTCATGCCACTCTTATGGACTCGGAGGAGTAAATGAAAATTAATATTCAGATAATTAGTTTATAGTTATTGTTTGTACGTATAATCACCCCAAACATTATGTGATTTATATGATGGGGAGGTTCTTCTCTTTTCCGACAGCATTGTTGGCGTGTTTTTCGTGCGTAGAAATGTTGTTTTCATGTCTTTGTTTTGGATTCTTTTATTCTTTCATTCCAGTTTCTGGACAGTACAATCCTGATGTTCTTGATTCTGCAGGGGCGTTTGTGCAGGACCATGGGACGTGATCTGTTTCATTGAGCATTTATGCGTCTCCAATCTGGTTAAACTGTTGATGATATTAGTCCTTTGCTACTTAAGTAAGTTTTAATTATTACCTGGTGGTGCTCTCATTTAAGGTCTGCCTGGTAGCAATGTTCGGAGGTGTTCACCAACTACTATGAACGCAGGGAACTGTGCTATTTTTTATAAACTGTGATTATAGTTCACTTTTCAACTGCATCATTTCTTTCCCCCATATGTTCACTTTGAAATTGCTATACTTTGTGAACAATGAAATGTTTTTTTGCATATTAACTTCTATATTGTTTCGGCGAAAAGAAAAACCTATGATGCAAAGCAACTATGTTTCAATAAAGGCCATTTTTTTTGGATTATTTTTAAAGCAGCACTTTCTCCATTATATTTGAATTTCTCTCCCTTCAAATTAGAAGTATCATTGGCATTTCTGAGGGTAGCTTTCGCTATAAAGGGATCAAAAGAACTATGGAGCACGTCTTTTAGATTCTGTAATGCATCGTACATACATTTGAGCTTCTGTAAACATGCCTGTTGAATCTCATTCTTTTGTCTGATTTTACGGAATGTGATGACGAGGCCTTTCTGGATTTGAACATGATAAGCAGATCAATATACATGAAATCAACATAAACATACTAGTTACTTGTTGTATTTGTCTATATGTGTGTATTTTTGTGAAGATAGACATTGATCAACTTCTCCATTATTTTGCGTTTTCAGCGTTGTTGTTCTTCTACTTATTATTCAAGGTGGGGATTTGCCAATGCATAGTAAGAAGCCTATGTAGGATGTGTTGGGCAGCTTGTGAGACATATTGGTTTGCATTAGAAGATATGACCTGCTTCTTGTGGCACAAGTTAATGAACACTAAGCGTGTCAACCGCCGGCGGCGGCGCCGTTTTCAAGACATCGAAAGAGGGTATAACAGTTCAAGCTCTGAAAGTGACTTTTCAGATAAATATCACCAGTTAAGTATCAGTAGAAAGCGAAAGTCAGTGAGGGGTCTTGACAATAATCGTCGACTCCACAACCACCACCACCACCACCATGTAAGGTTGAAAACCAGAGAAGTGTCTGTTCATGTTAAGGGCGGATCTCGAAGACGAAGAAATTCCAAACGACTTCAAATAATCAAAGCAAGAAATCCTCGAAGGGACGTTGGACTTGTCAAGAGGAGGCGGCTTAGGTGATTTTTGTGCAAGAACTTTCTGAATAGGTTTGTGTGGATATAGTCTGACAATTTGTCGATGGAGATGTTGATTGAAGTAATAGTGTAATTTGGGTAGATTTTCTGGTGTAAATAGTGCAAAACTAGAGGCATGTCAGTCCTAAATGGAAACTCCCCAGATTTTTTTATTCGAAACTCCCCAACACACAAGCTCTCCATTGATCAAAAAACTCACTCACAGAGTTTGGAATCACCCGAGATACACTCCAGTACTTTGCACCAGAGGCCCCATGCTCCTTTGCAATGCAGTAATAGATGGTTAACTGACTCATCATGACCATCACAGAGAGAGGGCATACATGTTCTGCTGGTTGGATCACCTTCCAACTCTTTTACTATTATTTTTTTTTAGTAATCGATAATTCTCCAGCCCAACATGACGATCGAATAGCTGGGCCGGCTCTAAACTTGGACCGACAACCCATCTTGCTCTACGCTAACGATAGGCAAGATCGGGAAATAACACCGAAACTACTTGGTGTGGGGGTTTAAACTTACGACGTCCCGCATTTGTAATGGGTTATCATAGTCAACTTCACAATCCCAACAAAAACTTCTTTATTTATCACTTTTCAACTCAGCAGCACCTCACACGTATTAATTCTACCACAAATAATTCGCAATCCACCATCTTATTTTATAGCTGCCATCTCCATACACGTAGAACCTAAATCATGTAAAGAAGCTGTAAAAGATAATAATTTGTGCAATGCTATGAATCTAGACCTCCAAGCACTAGTTCAAAATAACACTTGGACATTAACAACACTTTCTCAAGGAAGGAAAGTCATAGGATGTAAATGGATTTACAAAATTAAATACAACTTTGATGGTACTTTAGAAAGACATAGAGCAAGATTAGTAGCACAAGGTTTCAATCAAAGTGAAGGCTTTGATTATAAAGAAACCTTTGTACCAATGGTTAAAATAACTATTGTAAGACTATTTCTTGCTCTAGCTAGTTCACAAAAATGGCATATGCATCACTTAGATGTTCATAGGGCTTTCTTAAATGGTGACCTAAAAGAAGAAGTAAACATGAAAATAGTCCCTGGTTACAAGAATATGGTTTGAAAATAGTCCCTGGTTACAATGTAAAAAACAAGAATATGGTTTGTAAATTAAACAAATCAATATATGGTTTGAAACAAGCTTCAAGACAACGGAATATGGTTTGTTTACTTCTTTTTATATTAATTTCTTTGTAGTCTTTTCAGCCTGTAGGCCCTGTACTGACTGTTGGTATAGTGATTGTCTTGTATTCAAATAGGCCTGATGCCACTGTAATTCCTCAAGTAATTCAAGGGCTAGTTTGGTAGAGCATTTGTAAAGTAGCAGATATGCTAGCAAAAATGGTGGTAGCAGAAATGCTGGACAATTTTAGTAGCAGAAATGCTAGCTGAATGCTGAGTAGGTGTTTGGTTGTCCTTTTGTTGTTAACATTTGAGTTGTGTAGCATTTTCTGATAAATTACGTGTAGGGGTATAATGTATATTAGTTGTATATGCTGTTCCGAACAAACAATATAATTATTAAAAATAATATAATGACTTTTAAATTAATTAAAGATAATAATAACATATAAATTACTTAATTATCAATTTGTTAGCATTTAATTTATTTATTATTTTAATTATTTAATGAGAATGATTTTAATATCCTGTTCGTGCATCCTATCCCAATAAATCAAGGGTAATGGTGGAATAACATGAACTTACCAGGGACAAAAATGAGAACAAATTACAAATGCTCCAAAAAAGCTCCTCTAAAGTAGCATGTGAAAGTTCAACGAAAATGCTGGTTAAAAATCTCTCTTTTTTGTGTTTTTCAATTGTTGTTTGGTTGAAACTAGTTTTTCTACTCAAAAGTAGTAGAAATGCTCCTCCAAATTGTGTACCAAACAGGGCCTCAATACCATTAGATGCTTCTTTTTAACCTCAAGTTCTCTTCTCTCTCTAATATTCTGCAACTAAGCAAACTCAATTGTCACTACATTGAAATTATATCAAGTCATGCTCCCTAATTATCATTACTCCAAATCGTTATTATATATATATATATGTGTTGTCATTTTCCCCCTTAAAAACAGTACTTGAAACTTCACATTTCTCACATTTGCCTCTCCAGCTTAAATGATTCGCTAAAAGCAATTCATAAATGATTTAACAACCAAAAGTCATCAATTATTCATGACAATATGATAGATGTTGTATCGGCTGATATTATATAAATGTCCTCACTATCTCAATTATTGCCCATAACAATATGATATATGTTTTATTATATACTCTTCTAACCCTTTAAGATATTGGAGAAAATTAAATAGTAAATTCATATGTTTTCTTTTTCTCACTTCAAAATATATACGATCGATTGTACCAAAATTTAATACTATTTTCTTCGTACTCTTTTATCAATTAGTTTCTTCATATTCATTTATCAACTCTTTTGCACATTTTTCAATACCTAATTACTAGATATTTCATGACATTACAGCGAAAAATTTATTTTCTGTTATATACCGGCCTTTGAAGATCACTCAGTCGTTACTTAATTTAATGATAATGAATGTGATTTTATCATGAAATTTTTAGTTGAATTTTTTGATTCCTACTCTCATATTCCTAACTAGTTTTTGTTATATAATTCTCAACGGTTTGTTGATCTTTGATGCAAGAACAGAGTAATGAAAGAGAGTTTTATTAATTTTACATATCATATGCTATCGGCCGGTTGTAGAAAATAGTGTAGATATTTAATTATTCTATAATAATGACTTAATTAAAACCAATAAGGGTTCAAGATGTTAGAATTGTAATTGAAAAACGAATCAAAGCATATAGACCAGTCTATTTTTGGCTAATATTATTCAACTAATGTACTGAACCGAGCTTGAGTATGTGAATTTCATCCACAACCAACTCAATTACACCTCTTGATCTTTGTACAAACAAGACCACCTTTTTTTAACCACGGTTAAGTTCGAATGAATGAACTTGAGGTGTCAAACCTAAATCCTTTTTTCATACTTTTGTTTTATTATTCTTTTGCCGATTATGATAAACTGTCGATTTATTAATAACATAATTAGGGAATTACTTCATATATATATGCACTCCTAATATTTTTGTGATTTTGGGCAAATACCATGAAGGTTGTAGGATTAGAACCTAATCAAGCCTAATGAATTATTACCTTAAATGATTTAATTACCACAATTCATAGATGATTTAACAATCACAAGTCATAAGTTCTTAGTGATTTTTTTTTCTTTTTTAACAGATGATTATGTTGTTTGATTTTTGTTATGAATTAACGAACAAAACTCAAATATAGAAAGTATGCGGAAATTATAAATGAAAGAAAGAAGACACAAAGATTTAAAGAGGTTTGGCGCAACTTGTCTACTTCATCGGACGAAAAACAACGAATAATTCCACTAATATGAAGAATATTACAAAAGATATGAACTTTGTGTTGGACCAAATGTCCTACATTTTAATTTTGATGATCCAATATCATTGTGCTATTTGATTACATGTTTGATTGATAAATTTATATGCAACATAATGAATTTGACTTGCACATTTCTAAATGATTTAAATAAATTTTTTATTGAATTTACATTGACTAACCTACGTTCAAAGCATGAACCTTACAAGTATATTGTGGTGTAGTACATCATTTATATTTTTCAAGTTAAGTCAAAGGAATGTCAAAGTTGCCTAAAATATATGATAACTCAAGAATGACTTAGGAAGGTCTAGGGCTAGCTAAAAATCCCGGTGGCACCTGTGTGAATCAAGTATGAGAAAGTTGAGCTAAATTTGGAAATTGCCTATATGGCAACTGGGGTGGACATTTGTGTGACATGTGAAGCTGATGTGGCATCTCAATATGGCTGGAACTTAGTTAGGAGTCGTTTTGGAAAGCGAAGAAACAAGATCTTAAATACTTTTCTTGGTACAAGACTAGAAGAAAATCAAAGGCAAAATCATGTGAAGATTATGGAGTTGACTTGTGAGAAGATTATGGAGATAATTTTTTGAGGAACTAGTGGACGTAGAAAGACTTGGGGAAGTATCCAAACCACTCTAAACATTTTTTACATCTCTCCTTCACTCTTTAATTTATAGCTTCACATATTTGCTTTAATTCAAAGTTTGCTGCTGTCATATTTGGAAATCAATCTTTACTAAGCTTATGACAAATTCATTTATTTTTCAAAATCACAATTCGAATTTTCACTCTCTTAAGGTTCCATCGTTGTACTTGTGATTGAGATTGATCTTTGTTTTTATACATATATCATTGCCTTGCTCTATATTATATCCGATTAATATATTCCTGTTTTTTGTCCATCTATATATTGTTCATATGCCATATTGATTATAAGCTTTCTTGATAAAAAACTGGTTTATATATATTTTCATTGTACAAATTTGATCTTGTACATTTTGTGATCTTATATGGTTATCTCCACTTGATTTGTGTGAGCGTAATTGAAACAAACTTGAAATAGTATTTACTTGAAATTGAATTGGACACATGGTTGGAGACCGAATATTGTTTGTATTGTGTTGTGTGTGATGATTTTGTTAAAGATTATTCCTAATAGGAATTTGGGCGCACAATTCACCTTCTCCGCCCTAAGTTATTCACTTTGAACTCAAAAACTAATCCACAAACCCCTTTCTTTGGACTCTCGCATCTCAAATCCCTCTCTAGGACTCCCTGCACACTAGGACTTCCTAGGACACCTTAGAAAGTTGCACAAACCTGAACTTTTATAGGCTACCCAAAACACAAGAGAAAGAAACCCAAATTTTAACTCAAAACCTAATAGAATTTTTATTTTACAAATTTAAAAAAAAAAAAAAAAAGTCAGGCCCATGGCTTCCTCGAGGAAGGGCAAGGTGGTCTAAAAGAAAAATTCAACTTTTAGCCAACTTCACAAATCTCCACTTGGATTCAAGTTTAGTGTCACAAACGACAGAAAACAAAGTACTCCATCCAAAAATCTTCATTCTTTCTTGTGAACATCATTCCTCATGTTACATTTTCTAACAAAATCTCAAACTTTAGAGATTAAATCCAAACAAGTTCAAACGCTCTTTGAACTTATCTGTCGATTCCGCAACATCTACTGATACACTAGAAATCTATCGACCAGTCTCACTTGATTTGACAACTCTGGAACATGGAACCTCCATATTATTTGTCTTAGTAAGTGCTTCCGAAACTAGCTTCTCATCCGAGATGACCAACCTATATTTTATAAGAATACTTTGCCACAAATTGAATCGGAGTACCAACTTGTAGTCCACCTAATTGTCCCATTCGAAGCTTCACCTGCTTCTGAGATCTTGAATCCATCTTGAAGGCATACAATCATTGCTTCAAATAAAACCGGTTCGTGAGAGATTCATCATATACAAGCTTTCTAGCTTGTCCTATAGCCCCTTGACTCTTTCTTCGTCAACGACCTCTATGGGCATCGCATTCGCAAGAAATAATTGAATCACAGTATGCGCCTTCTCGTTCATCTCTGCTGCCATCTCTTTGGATAATTTGGTGCCTCTTCTACAACCAAAATCTTCGCCAAACCTTACTGTTGCAAAAGTGTGCATATTTTGACACACCACAAACTAAAACTATTCTCTCCATCAAACTTTTTTATCTCGAATTTTGCAAGAGTCATTAAAGCTCCAATACCAGTTTGTTGTCAATTAATGAACAAAACTCGAATATAGAAAGTATGTGGGAACAAAATATAAAAATAAGAGATTCGGCATAACTTGCCAATATCCTCAGGCAAAAAACAACGAAGAATTCCACTAATATGAAGAAGATTAAAAAAGAGATGAGCTCTTGAACTCAAGAACTAATACACAAATCCCTTTGGATTCTCACGCCTCAAATCCCTCTCTAGGATTCTTTGGACACCAAGACTTCCTGGGACCCCTTACAAAGTCGCACAAACTTGAACTTTTATAGGCTATCCAAAATACAAGAGAAGGAAACACTAATCCTAGTTAAAATCTAATAGAATTCTGATTTTACAACTAGAAAAACATCAGGCTTGTGGCTTTCTCAAAGAAGGGCAGTCGGGTATGCACGAAAAATTCAATTTTGAGCCAAATTTCACAATTTATTTCTTCTTTTTCTTTATATATTTTCATTGTCCTTTTGCCCTCCTGTATATAAAATATATTGTATATATATCTTTGATATTATTCAAATGCTCTACGATATTATTCAATTGAGTAATCACTTTGGTCTCTATCTTTATCTAGAAAATCTCACAATAGTTTTTCTTCTTCACAACTGTGTGTTTGTTTTTAGTGAAAAATAGTTAGTTTATCAATATATATTTTATAAAAATTTCAAAGAGATACGATAACCATTACCATTTTAGGTGTTAAAACAAATTTTCCTAAACTTGGAATTTTTTATTAATACAAACGGAATATTAATTACTTGTAGATGAGCACTATATGCACTCCATTTTTTACTATGTACACCTCATTAACCCTTTAAAAATACACTAGAGTGGGGTGTACTTAGTAAAAAAAGGGGTGCATATAGTGCTCATCTAGTTTTATAGTAGGTTTTTTGAGGTGAAAGGAATTGTATGATATCAAAAAATGATAGAATCCTCTGTTTTCTTCTTTTATTTGTTATTTTATATTCTTTTTATATTTTATATTTTACCTTTTCCCAGATATCAATGGCTATTCATAACTATTACCTTAACACCAAAGAAGAGTTCAACCCAATACTTTATTTTTGTCCTAGTCGACCCTGATTCGACGTTAGAAGTGTATTGATTTTTCCCCAATAACCAAATACTTTTGTCTATAAATACTGCATATTTGTTTCCATCCACAAATCTCTTTCTTCCCTATGAATTCTAGTTTGAATAAAAATGCTAGTTCTTACTATTCATATTTTATAATATGAATATTTTATATGAGTTGGTTATCCTTCTATTCACTCTATGAATAATGGAGTCAAATTAATTCAAATACTCATTGTGTCAAAGCTAAACGAGTGTCAAAGCTAAACGAAACTAAAAGTCTTTTTACTTATTTATTCTTTTGATGCCCAAATATGATCACCCTGGTGATGAGGATTCAAATTCCCCTCCCCCATTTTTAAAAAAAAATAAAAATTTGTTATGATTTTGGCAAAGATAATGAAGTTCTTAGGAATATTACCAAAACTAGTGTTGTTTTCTTGTGTAATATATATTTGTCACAAAGTCCATGCAATAAAAGATATGGTAATCTCTTAGATGTGATATATCATATTGAAAGATTATAATGGGGTTTCTCTATTAACCATCTTTAGTTAGACATCATGACGTGCATACCTAACTCTTTCATTTGGATTATGCCACAATAATTATGAAATCAAATCGATATTGAGAATTAATGTAAATAAGACAAGCTAATTATTTATGCATCAATTAGGAATTTGACCTCATTAAGCAAGTTCAGTTTGTCGATGAATTCCCTCTATAGAAGGAGTCAAGTTAATTATACAGCTCAAATGAACTGTCTAGGGTTGTGAAGTGCATGGAGAGTTCTGGACAATATAGCAAATATTCTATGTAACAATCGGAAGATTCTTGAGTTCAATTCTCACTGAGAACAATATCATTGTAACCATGAGTTGGAATTTGGGCAAATTTACCATGTCGTCATGTGAGACATTTCTACATGTGGGCCTAACGGTCGAAGTTTAGGTACATATCAAATGTATAAAGAGCAAATTTGTATGGGGTCATTAATGATTATAAAAAATAAAATAAATAATGTATCAAATGTAAGCCATCACTATTTTCTTATTTTGTTCCTATTCAGGAGAGAAATGAATTTCCTTAAATGGTTGCAAACAAATAAAAAAAAAGTAGTTTATATTTAATTATTTCTTTTAGCGTAATATCAATTTTTCTACTCTTGGCACATAAAAAAGACAAATAAGTCTCTATTTCTATTTTTTTTTGGGTAAACATTAGGTGATGAGTTCTTCCTTATACATATACTACAATTAGGACACTTTTATTTCATTACACAACTTTTAGGAAAACACCAAATCAATTATATAAAATTGTTGCTCAAAAATCACAGAAGGGAATGAGGGAGGGGGTGGTATGCTGTAATCATAAATTGTTTGAAACCTAAAGAGGTATCATATCCAAAACGAGAATTGCATTCTCATTTTTCTTTATGAAGTATAATAAATGTATTAAGATAAAAGTAGACATGAATTATCATGAGGTTTATGCAGTTTAATGATTAAATTTATATAATTATCTGTAACCATCATTAAATATGTCCTGATTAAAAAAAACATCTTTGGTTGGACTATATATATGCATAATGACTGCATTATATCTTAACTCTTTCATTTGAGAACCACGAGTAGTTTAGATGACACAAATGTGTGTGATATTTTATAGAGATCCCGAGTTTAAACCTCCTCATCCCCTTTCCCTGTATTCAAAAAAAAAAAAGAAGCTCTTTCATTTGGAGTTTGTCATTAAAAATGAGCAGTTATTTGGAGGATGTCCTAAAACCTAAATCTTAAACCAATAAATCCTACGTTAATGTTAATCTCAGTCATTTAATCGGATTGAGAGCATAAAAATAGAGGTACTTATGTAAACTCCAATAAGGACGTCTTTACTGAATATATATATATATATATATATATAAACACATGTACGGCTACATATACTGGGCAAAAGCGTACATACGTATACTGTATAAATAATTGAAATTTAAATGTTAGATCATTTAGAATTTATTCATTTCTACGTAGGGGAACTTTTGGAAAACAGTCTACAATGCATGGTAATTTAGTTTTGCTAACCAAACCTACTAATAGAATTACCTTCTAATGAAATTACTGGTAATTCGACTATGGGATCCACATTACCATTGCAACACAATGAACCAAAAGTGGCCTAAAATTATCTCGAAATGGAATAAATATTACTCAATCTCAACCGTCCATTTTAGTTTTAATAAACGCATATTGGGACTTGATGGTAATTGTCTATTTACACAGCATAATTGAGTAGCCTAAGTATCTCTATATAAACATCGCCAAAGCAGAACATGAATGGCACCCAGAAAAAAGAAAAGACTGACAAGGAAATCAACAAGTCAGGCATTCTTAGTTCCATCAAATTTCTCTTAGTTTCTCTCCATATAATTCTTTTTTTTTATTTTCTTTGAAAATATTTTTGTCAATATATGTGATAGTATATATCTAGAATTAAACCCCTACTTTTTTTTGTACAGGTCACAAAAATGAGTAGGATTTCTGTACTTCTTCTCTTGCTCACAACATTGTTGAGCACTTTCTTTGTCAATGGTTTTGGCAATGTGACAAGCCTCGAATCAGGGTCGTCGCGGCCGAAAATCGATCATGAAAATGGAAAAACCAAAGGGAAAAGATGGGCAGTTTTGGTTGCCGGATCAACTGAATATTGGAATTACAGACACCAGGTGCATTTTTATCTTCTTATAATATTAATTAATTAGCCAGTTTTATTTACATATCAATAATTTGATTTTTTTTCTCGCTGTTATATATATTATGTCAATGCAGGCAGATATATGCCACGCATATCAAGTGTTGAAGAAGGGAGGAATTGAAGATGAAAACATAATAGTGTTCATGTATGATGATATTGCTTTTGATCCTGAAAATCCCAGGCCTGGCATTATTGTTAACCATCCATATGGGGAGGATGTTTATGCTGGAGTTCCCAAGGTACTTTTTTTTTTTTTAAATTTCTTAATTTTTCTTAATATAATTAATCTTTAATTAATTAATTAATCTGAATGTTGGTTTAATTTGTGTAGGATTATACAGGTAAGCATGCCACAGCTGAGAACCTATTTGCTGTCATTTTGGGAAACAAAAGTGCACTCACAGGAGGCAGTGGCAAAGTTGTAGATAGTGGACCTCATGACCACATCTTCATATACTATGCTGACCATGGTGGTCCTGGAATCGTTGGTGAGGTTTTTTTTTTTCTATTTTTGAGAAAAAATCTAATTAATTAATTCAATTTAACATGTAATTACTTCTTTTTTTTTTTGATAGAAATGCCATACGGTGATCTCCTATATGCAAAAGACCTGATAGATGTGTTGATAAGGAAATATGCAGCCGGAACATACAAAACCATGGTAATTAATTAAGTCACTAATTTTCATGATTAAGAGAGAAATGGTCGGGCCGGCCGAGACTATAATTAATTAATTTATTTATTTTGTGAATATGAAGGTGTTCTATCTGGAGGCATGTGAATCAGGGAGTATGTTTGAAGGATTACTTCCAGAGAACATGAATATATATGCAATGACTGCTTCCAATGCTGAAGAAAGCAGTTTTGCATTTTATTGCCCTGGAGATTTTCCTGATCCACCTTACAATTATGATACTTGTTTGGGTGATTTGTTCAGCATTTCTTGGTTGGAGGATAGGTTTGTACATATCATTATATATATATCCTAATTCTCACCTACGGACGCCTGTAATACGGGTGTCCGGTTTGTACACCTAGTCAGGACATTGGAATTTGTGTCTTGCTGTGTGCCCCACTGGTTTGGTCCCACACCAAGACACAAAAAGCATGCCAACTTTGTAAGTTACTGGCGTGCATATACGAGCATCACACACACTCTCTCTATTATATATATATATATATATTATATATATAATTTCTCTTAATTTCATGATGATACAATTCAATTATATATGCAAGCAGTGACATTCATGACATGCGCAAGGAAACTGTGGGGAAGCAATATCAAGTGGTAAATTCATTTGCTTCAATTATATAACCCTAATTGAATCTTAAGTTACTGTTTTGATATGTTTATATGAAACTTGAAGTGTTAATCACAGGTGAAAAGAAGAACTGCTATAGACAGTTTGGAATACAGTTCTCATGTTATGCAATATGGAACTAAAAAGCTACAAAGGGACTCACTCTTCAAATACATCGGAACCAATCCGGTGAACGACAACTTCACTTTCATTGATTATAATTATCCTTCAGCAGCAAGATCAGGCAAAACTAGTGTTGCTCCTAATCAGCGCGATGCGGACTTGCTTCACTTCTGGCACAAGGTTATGATCGATCCATTGTTTATTTGTACTAGCTAAAACATGATTATGATAACTAATCTTATGTGGGTGTATGTACATTTACAGTTCCAGAGAGCCCCTGAAGGTTCTGCAAAGAAGATTGAAGCACAAAAGAAGCTACATGAACAAATTTCACATAGAAGACATGTTGATGAGAGTATAAACCAAATTGCAATGTCTGTATTTGGGAATGAAAATGGTAGGGAGATGGTGAAGTTAGTGAGACCTGCAGGACAAGCTCTGGTGGATGATTGGGATTGCTTAAAGATGCTGGTAAGTATATCTATATATGTGTGTGTGTGTGTGTGTGTATACAGTCAAAAAATAATTATTGAGATGTTGAATGTGATGCTTGTATGATTATATTTGCAGGTGAAAACTTACAAGAAATACTGTGGAGCATTATCAACTTATGGATTGAAGTATACAAGAGCTCTTGCTAATATGTGTAATGCTGGTGTGAGTGTTGAACAAATGGCTGCAGCATCAATTCAAGCTTGTGGGGAAAAGACTGTCTAATTCCATGGGAGGGAGCTTCTTTCACATAATTTGTACTGGAATGGAAAAGCTTTTGAATAATTGATTGAATAAATAAGATGTTATGTGTTTATAAGAACTTTGTGGTTGTTTTGAGTATTGAGTTTGATTGAGCGTTTTTGAATGGATCAACAACGTACCTTTGAATCCAGGCAAATTTTTGTCTTCAAAATGCAAAGAAACTTGTGCTTTCAAAATTTCAATGTCATTCCACAGTTCCATGTATGAACTTGGAGATGGAAGAAAGAAATTAACACCCTTCATAGAATGAAAGTGAAAGATCCGAAGGAAAAAAAAGTGTCGGGAGAAAAATATCAATTCAAATATATCAAGCAGTAAGCGGAATAAATTATTCTTTCTTAGTGTGAATCTGTGAGAAACTAACTCAATGTGCAACAATATATCCTAGAAAAATAGGATAATAACATTGATTTTTAACATGGAAAACTTTCCTAGTGTAAAATAGAAAAACCACGGGATCATAGTCCACCCTTTAAGGGTCCACTATAATCAAATAATGGGTGTTGAAAATCCCAAGTCTCCCACTCACATCATAGATATTGTCTATTTTGGGTTTCCCCATCACAACAGCTTGCTACTGGGGCTTCAAGCGTTGCACTACTGCTCGGGCCTGGCGCACCCCTCCAAGTATCGGTCTTAACGTTGAACTTTTAATGGGCCATCGGAAGACCGGCTTGATTTCGTACAATGGGCTTGGGTTTTCTTATTGCAGTGTTAGGTTTCCTTCCCTTGGAGCCCGGAGCGATGTTGGGCCTAGGGTGTAACCCAAAGATTGGGAAACAAAAGTTGCAAAATTGGGAACGATTCCACCCAACCAAACATGTGGTAAAAGAAATTGGATGTTAAACAGGAAAAAGGCATTAATTAGATAGATCACAAACCACATATATTATATTAATAGAGCAGAACGATTACACTTGCACACTGTCATATGGAATGAAAATTCCAAGTGATTATTCCAAGTCACACAAATATAAGACTTAACATATATAAACAGTAAGAAACACCAGCCTTGATAGATATATTTACAACAGTTATGCATCAAGGTTTTATTCAGAAAAACGATGCGCGCGCACACATACACACATATTCACATAAATAGACGATGACATATCCATGATCGGGAAATGGCAACACCACCGTATATACGCAGCAACTACTCCATCCATCGATCTTACAAATTTTCAAATAAAGTAAAAAGAAGTGCATGTTAATTATATTGTCCGCTTTGAGATATGGAGAGGAAACGAAAAATACTATGAAATTTGTCTAAAAGAAGAGCATTCCAATTTTCAAATAGACCATAATATTGTGTCAGAATTGCCGTATAATTAACTCCGAAGTATGGTTGTTGCTTACCAAACAGCCCTAAAACAAATCCATATTTGCTACTGATTTCCCATCGGGACATGATGAAAATGGAAAAGTGCTGTCAAATTGAGTGAACGCCAGCTCACTCAACACTCGTTTAAATAAGGCAATAATCCCATTTTTCTCTTTTCATAAAAGTAAAAACAGCCCGAGCCTAAAGAGCTGGGCTAAGCCCAAAAGACACATATGGGTAGTTATAACCATTATCCAAGTATCCAACCAGCAGTGAACTCACGAGGCTAGATGCAGCCCATTTCGCCAACAATTTTTGGGTCTTGTTTATCTTGCTGCAAATCCAGCCCGCATAGCCTGGAGTCCCAATTTTTGCCAACCAACACCTATGTCTAACAATAAAAGATCCCTGAGTTTTACGGGAAATTCCAAGTGCACATCCAACACTCCACATTAATTGAGGGTCTCGAGCATTTTCCAACAAATAAATTGAGAGAATTTTTTTCTTCATAAATAAAAAGATTTGATCAACTGTTAACTGTGTTCCGGCAAAATAAGTTTTGTTACTTTAGGGAAGTTAAGATATAAACCCTTAATGGACCCACGTAATTGCATCAGCCCTACTTTTCCTATTGGACTCCTTAATGGGCCCATGTAATTGCGCCCACCCTACTTTTCCTATTGGGCTAAACCTAAATTTCAGTTGGATCATATGTGAATATTGAATAATAGAAGTCTAAAACGATAACTGATGCAACGGTGCCGTTCTGAAAGTGTCTCACATGGTGCGAGACTGCGAGCGAGCATGACGTGATAGTGGCAAAATGGACTCGCCACAAACAGACAGGTCCCCAACAAAACGATTCGCTGCGCCCGCAATAGAAGAACACCAGATGATCTTCGAAAGGATGTGAAATTCCGACAATTAACGCAAAATTGATCATTTCCCCTTTACTCTGTTTTGTTCTATTTTATTTTTCAATCTGAAAAAGTGTCGGCAGAAAATACCAATTCTAATATATCAAGCAATAAGTGGAATAAATTATTCTTTCTTAGTGTGAATCTATGATGAATTAACTTAATGTGCAACAATATATCCTAGAAAAATAGGATAATAACATTGATTTTTAACGTGGAAAACTTTCCTAGTGTAAAATAGAAAAACCACGGGATCATAGTCCACCCTAAAAGGGTCCACTATAATCAAATAATGAGTGTTGAAAATCCCAAACCTCCCATTCACATCGTAGATACCCATTCACATGATCACATCATAGATATTATCTATTTTGGGTTATCCGGTTCTCATGAATGGATACATCGAGTCAACACGATTTTATTTTTCCCAAGCTAGAAAGTGGGCCAAAGCCCAACCCATTTCCCTAGCTAGCAAGTGGGCCAAAGTCCAACTCACTTAACTAGGAAAAATGGCTCTTATATGTGATAGGGACTTGGCAAGCTTATATACCACATGATTGAATATCACTCAACCAATGTGGTATTCTAACACTCCCCGCACTTGTGGGTTGGGTTATGTCATACCCAACAAGTGAAAAAGTAGAGTTTAGACCCGTTTTAACTGGACCAAGACATACTCCGATACCATGTTGAAAATCCTAAGCCCCCACTCACATCATAGATATTATCCGTTTTAACGGTACAACCAGTTCTCTCTAGCTATTACTAGAGACATACATCAATATAAATCATGAACAACTTTATCATTGGCAATCAACAACAAATCAAAGAAAGAAGTTAATTAGGAAAGATCCCACAACTAGCAGTGACGTTTCAGCAAAGACTGACAATGATCAACAACTCCAAATGCCAATCGCACTGTTCAGATAGAAAACTCACTTTTTACCAATGCACTGCCAAAATCTCAAGTTGATCGGACGACTGAACAATTCATGATCATCGTTTAAAGAATGTTGCGTCTGTAGCAAAACCCTAAAGTTTTGACAACTCCTCATGTTTTCACCGAGTTCTATTCCACCAATACACTTCCATGTATATACTTGAGATATGGGTTGAACTACTAAATAAAGATTGGACCAAAAATAATTTAAATAACCCCCAGCATAGAAGGGACAACCCAACAGAAAGAGATGAGTGAAGAATACGAACAACATTTAATAAGATAATTGAAGTTTTGATTCCTAAAAGAGTTTCAACATCAGAACTACACTGCTATTTTTTTCTCAAAAAAGATAAAAAATAAAAAAAAAATAAAAAAGGAGAGGACTTCAATGGTGAATATATATTGTTGGACCTAATGACCTATGGTCCTACATGCCTAATTTTGATGGTATTAAATCATTTGTAAATGATATTGAAACATTAAAGTAATATTTGATTTATGTGAATTGAATTTAAATGAATACATCTTATTGATTAACTTACATGATCACATGCTCTAAGTGAGGCTTTTGCCTAATACTATGTGAATTTGACATGTAGACATGCTTGAATATATACTGGAAATTCAGTTTTGCAAAAATGAAGTAACTTTGAACATCAATTCTTCAATTATCATATTTTAATCCACTTAGATCCAAATGATTTGAAACTTGAATCACATGCACGTGAGGATCTAATATATGTTCTAGGACTATAATCATGAGAAATTAAGTGCATCACATATATATTTGGTTGTGTGTCTAAATTCCGCCAAAACTAGGAACATATATGACTAAGAAATTTCAAGAGAAAATGTCATTTATAGTGAGTTTGCAAAATGGTATTGAGTTTAGACTTAGAATATATAGGTTTTCACTATTAATGACCTATTTTTTTGGTTGAGTGACCAAAATTTTTTTTATTATTATGAAATTTTATATGGACATTCTAATATTATAAAATAATTTATCATGCAGTAATTTGAATTTTCTAGGTTTTTTTGAAATATAATTAACCTATGCGCTCTATATAAAGCTCTTTGAACTTACATGTAATTGGGAAGTTTTATCTCCTATTTCTTTGTAGGTTAATCATCATGAGGATGTTATATCACTCAGAATTCAGTTTTTCTCAAGTCAATTGAAGTATGGTTTTCAAGAATGAGCTCGGAACTCTAGGAAACCAAAAAAATCTAAGTTCATCAACCTTCAACTAAGGTACATTGAGAGGTGATTGGAACAAGCCTTGGGACTATATTTTTTGAAAATAATGCTTGAGACCCCCAAAAAGTGACCCCCAAAAGACCCCCATTGAATGTGGAGTGTTGGATGTGAAGTGGACCCTACATGTGTGTTTTTAATCAATGATTATTTTAATGTCACATAGATTTGGGGACTTTCAGGGATGATATTTTGAGGGTCTCTAGCATTGTCCATTTTCTGGAGCTATGGAGCTGCATATTTAGTCTATAATGTGAAGAAATCAGTTCATGCTTGCTGGGATGTCATATGGATCCGATTGTGCTAAGTGTTCAACATTGGTGTATTATTATTATGCGCATGATTTATGTGGACCAAGTACGGAGTATATAATCAGCTGTAATTTAATTGTCAATACTTCTAGAAGACTTCTCAAAGTCATGGAGAGATGTCTACGGGTCCATTTGGTAAAGCAAAAATATTGATTTTTAATGATAGGGGAAAAACTGAGTTTAAAACTATCTAATATGCTATGAGGTGTTTGTTAAACTAAAAGCTGACATTAACGAAAGCCGTTGAATTAAAGTATTATAATATTATATTTTATTATTTTTATATTGAAATTAATATTAAATTAATCTAATAAATATAATTTTTATTAAAATTATTTTTGTAAGTATAAATTATTAAATTTTTTATATCAAAATTAAAATAATAATCTTAAAATATTAATAAAAGTTATCTATTTATAAAACATTAATAAATTTTAAGAAAATATTAATGATTTATTAATAAAATGACTTATTTTGTTGTTAAGTATAATAATAATAATATATTAGTTTTGAATTATATATTATAATGCTTATATTAGTAAAGAAAATATTAATTAGTTAAAGAATTAAAAAAATTACAATGAAAGAAATTAAATCTGAAAATAATTCTGTGGGTGGTCCCACATTTTGAAAAACAATAAAAAACAAATCTCATCATTAATTCAATGGACCCCACAGAATTAATGAAAAAAAAAAGGGCAGCAATGCTGTTGTCGCTGCAAAAGAAACTCATTTTTGGTCAGTGGAGCCGCTGCAACACCGTTTATGGTGTCGCTCCACCAAACACACGGTGCAAGTTTGGCTTAAAGATGAAAATAAGAGAGGGAAAAAGCTTGTTGGAGGATGAGTCAACAAGGCTTTCTCTTCAAAACAGAAACTTGTGGGGCCTACTTTGTTCTTTGTTTGACTTTCTTAGTTAAGACTTGAGCTTCATTTAAGATCTATTTGATGCAACCAAACAAGACCCTAAACAAGACCCTTGTTTGGGGTTTGCTTTTGAAGTCTTGGAATCAAAATGGAAGGACAAGATTGGATAGTACTTTTGTATCATATGGCTGAGAATTAAAGTTTAAATGGTCCAAATTTGGAGATTTTTGATCTAATGGTTGTCATGAAGAGTTGCTAAGTTTGCACATTTTCTCACATGCTTCCAACGACAATATTATGGATGGGTAGGATTTGTTTATTCAAAAGTATCAAATGTCAAGATTGAGTATTGGGAGATTGAATATTGATTCAATGGTGGAGAATGTGTAGAGACAAATGAAATTAGGGTTCTCTTACATTTGGAAAACTTAGAGAAGCAAATTGAAAACTATCTTTGAGAGAAATTCTTACTATCAAGTTCATCAATTATCAAGCTTTCCAAATACATATATATACACACATACATATATATACACTCTAATATATATATATATATAGAGAGAGAGAGGATTTCTCACATAATGGTGTGAATGAATGAGATGACAAGTGAGGTCCACTGCTTTGGGTCCCACATATTTCAAATCAATTGTGTAAACATAAACCCTTATTTTACCCCCTTACATTAAACTCTTATGTGATAATTCTTCTATATATATATAGACACCTGCAATCATCATACAAATATATATATATATACACACACACAAACCCTTATTTTACACCCTTACATTAAACCCTTATGTGATAATTCCTCTATATATACATATATAGACACATGCAATCATCATACAAATATATAAATATATATATATATTTGCGTCTCTTGGAGGAAGGCTGAATTTTCTGTTGTTTTAGTTGAAAAGTCCTTCCTAGTGGTGGTGTAGCCTTTTTTCCCCTCCAGATCACCACTAGTAGTATATTGTTAGGGATTGAGTAGTATATGAGTAGTTTTTTTCTGCTATTTTAGTCAGAAAGTCCTAGTGATGGTGTAGCATTTTTTCTCCTCTAGACCACCACCAGTAGTATATTATTGTTATGGGCTGAGTAGTATATATATTGTCAGGTAGCCGAGTTAGTATATTGTCAAGGGTATTACATTTAAGAGACAATTTAAGGTAAATGAATTTATTTGGTAGTGTGGATGCGTATTTTAGCACTTAGGTGTTATCCACTATGAGGTACGATGTGGGTTTTCTTACCCTCCTCTCACAGTTTTATCTAGAAAATATTCTCATTTTCTCGTCTGTCTCAAAGTTAGAACTCATAACCTCTTAGTTATTGAAAATCAACACCAATCTTACCAAGGTCGGCCTCCCGCTCCATGGTCGGCCAATAGCTCCAAGGTTAGTCTCACTCCATGCGTTAGAGCATCCCGCTCCATATGCTAGACCATGACCACTACATGCATAATCCTAAGGGAGTAGATAGCTAGACTCAACTGAAAGAGGTTGTTGAAAACTCTTCCCTTGGTTAACAAATTTTACTTAGAGTTTTTTAGATCTAGGAACACTTCATATAACCTTATTCACTAGTTTTCTTTACTTCTTCTACATAGCAATTATTCTACATAGTCACTCATAAGGTATGATATCTTTCTCTTCTCGTTGATTTTGATAGGTCCTCCGTGATACTCTCATATTTCCTTATCAGTCTAACTATTCTCATTCTTAGATTTATTGTATCAATCTAAATATATATTCTCATTCTCACATGTTTGCTGCCGCTGCCTTAAGAATGGTTAAGGTTAAGCCAGAGTCAGGTTCAGGGGATTCCATGTCCGTGTTCGTATCCCTTACACCTCCCCAACCCCTCCCCCTCCCCTCCACCTCCACTCTGATGGGAAGGATACGTGTATTGGAGAAATCTCATTCCAAGATTATTGATGAATTTTTCCGATTGAATTTCAAGATTAGTGATCAATATCCCAAATTGTCGGGAAGAATCAGCATGTTAGAAAATTCTATTGAGAATTTGAAAAAGATGGTGGCTAACAACGAAACTGATGAAGAAGTTGATAAGGAAATTGATAAGATCATGACGTGGATTAATTTCATTAGATACCTATGGAAAAACCACCGGGAGGATATACTTGGGTATTTTATAGTAATCTAGGGTATGGGGGTTGTGTTGTAGTATTTGTTAAAGGGAAGGTTGGAGAAAATTCAAGACTGTGAAAATAGAAGAAAATCATATCATGTTGTTGAAGTTTTTGAACGATATTCAGGTTTGGTGCTTTACGTTGATTTTATTTGTTTTAATTTTGTTATGGCATAATTATCTTTCTTTGTTTTTTTAGGTTTCATATGAAGGTATTTGACATTTTGCGTCTCCAAGGTCGGCCATCTGCTCTAGAAGGTCAACCACCCAATCCAAGGTTAGTCCCGCTCCATGTGTTAGACCATCTCATTCTATATGTTAGACCATGCCCGCTACATGCATAATCTTGATGGAGTAGATACCTAGACTCAATCGAATGAGGAAACACTTCATAGAATAGTTTTTAAACCCGACTCGTGTATCAAACCGTCAAGACTGAAGGTTCGAGGTTCAACCGTTATGATAGAGGTTGAACCGCATGTTTTTAATAAATAATAAAATAATATATATTTAAATATATAATATATTTATATATTATATATCCAAATGAATATAAATTATTTATTCATATAGTATACATACAAAATGAATATAAATATATGGTATAAATATATAGTATGAAAATATGAAATAGAATACTATAAATATAATATACTAGTATATGTACAAAATGAATATAAATATAAACGTGCTTTGTGGTTTTTTTTTTTATTATTTTCAAAAACCTCATTTATATTTATATTAATTTTATTCATGTTAAAAAAAAGGTACATTGTGATTGTAACACTGTAAAATAAATGCTAAAGTTAATTTATATTTGCATTTGTTAAGCACATCTATGCTTTCTAAAGAAAGGAAAACACAAAGTAAAGGTTGGGGTAGGTATTTGTGGATAAATAAAATAGCTCAAGCCAAGTCAACATGGCAGGTGGGGTCATACCATGTCAGCCTGACACATAACTAGACTCATCCGAGGTATGCTCTCACGACCGAGACATTTCATTTCCACTTTGATTCTCTGAATAAGATTACAAACTTGAGCGTCGGAGTGTCCCCGGCCACAAAAGGCCACCCTCTCCTTTGTTCTTGCAAGATTCATGGAGGCTTGCCGCTGCGTCAGCCTTCTCAATAGTTGACGTGTGGATCATCTAGATTTTTGTATCCACATGTAGTAAAGCATGCATATATATATATATAAGCTCAAAATTTTGAGATGACGTTGCATTTAATTCTTACAAAACCATACAATCATGTCATCTCCGGTAATAGACACAAATACAAGCTTAAAAGCCCGTGAATCCATATGTACAGAAATTGATAATTAACATTAGACCCACATCTTTCTTTATCTACATAAGCACCCACTTTCGGCTACTAAAATTTGGGTCTAATTTTTATTATAACATAATTTATTCACAATTTACTTCAAAGGTAAGGTAAGGATTAAAGAACATATAATTTTAATTACGAAGACTAAAATAAATTATATGATAAAGAAAGAAAAAAATAGATCCCGAATGAAGGATGTAATCTTATCCATCCAAGCATTATAGGTTAATCATTACCAGCAAGGAATTACAATGCACCCGAATGAAGGATGTAATCTTATCCATCCAAGCATTATAAATAGATCATTACCAGCAAGCAATAACAATGCAGGCCCATGATATAAGAAAAATATAGCATAGATAAGTAGATATTTATGTTAATCCATCCAAGCATTATAAATAGATCATTACCAGCAAGCAATAACAATGCAGGCCCATGATATAAGAAAAATATAGCATAGATAAGTAGATATTTATGTTAATCGGTAGAATTTTTAGAACAAAGGTCATTATATGATTCTCAATTTTAAGTTTGCCACCACCCATTTGTAGGAGCTATTTGGATTTAGAGTTAGAATGGTTTGTCAATGGTAAATAACACAATGGCCATTAACGATTATGGGGCTTATGACATGAGATGAAAGCGTGGTATAATCAGAGAGAAATCTACCTTTGAATCCACAACCCTCTACACAAGAAAAATATTTTCTAATAATATCATAAATCTTGTCCTTTTTTCCCATGATAGATCCAAAGAAAAATGCATAGACCATCCATTATCCATATACTTGGTAAAATAGCAAATCCAACAGACAGAAGATCTAAGTTAGTTGCCATTGGAATCCAAACACCTACACTGAACCCTCCCATAATTACATTCAACGACATGGAATGAGATAATTACATTCAAAGTTGATTAGGAGATAATATAAAGCAGTTTGCTTCACTTTCCAGCTGCAACCCCCTAGAAGTAGCGTCCAACTAAAAGCATGACAATGGCACCAACTGCCACACAGCTACGGGTTACATTACGGCGTTCATAAAGGACTTGATATCTTAATTTTTTCTGTAGACAAATCAGAAAATGCGACATCAGACCTGTTTAGTCAACATTTAGTCAAACAGTCGAATCACTTAGCACTTACCGAATAAGCATCCTCAATCAATTTGGCTGCCACAACACGGAATTCCTCTACCAGAGGTTCCAACTCCTGCACTTGTGCATTTGCTTTCTTAATTTCCTCCATGCTAAGGTCCAACTTTGCCAAAAAATCCTTTTGCATGATACACAATACAATAAGTAAAACTATAATTCATGTTAATATTAAGAATTTGTTGTCCAAAGTCATCATCAAACACACATGCGTTAATAGCCAGCCCTCTAAATACAACCAAAAAAAAAAAGTTCAAATGAAATTGTTAAGGGTAGGCATAAAAGAAAGAATACCAAATGGAACCTGAAATAGATACACACTTTTCCAAATATATTATTTTCTTCCTGCTCTCTCTATTTTACAATCTGTTATGCAGTAGCCTTCAGCTATGATCCACAATAAGCACCCCAAAACAATATTTTCAATCCCCTAATCCTTCTCAAGCCTAGAAGTGAAAAAAAAACCCTCAAAAATAGGCCCCAAAACACTGTTTATGGTAACATTTACAGACCATGTATTTCAACTTCTAAACACAACAGTCAAACCCAGTTCACAAAGCTACCACTGCTAACTCTGGGAGAGCAGGCATATGCATACACCTTAAAAGTTAAAACAGAAGAAACTACTTATAAGGATTGAACATGGGCAGCAATGAAACGACTTTACTCTGTTTCCAGATTCACTTTCCATATCAAAATCTAATGTTCCCAAATAAACTACAAAACCATAATGTCTTTTTTGACGACTTGTTATTTTTCCGAAGGCAAAGATAACTTTAATCAGGACCACCAAGAAGGTGAAACCCTAGGGGGAAAAAAAAAGAAATAACGAGAAATACACAAAAACAGGAAATGAAGACAAAAACACACTACAGAGCATGTGGGAAAACAAAATTAGGAGCCAACAAGGCTGATAGATATCCCGAAATTGTTACAATATCTAGAAAATAAGAACTTCAGATTACTATGTGAATTGTCTATGAAATGGTCTAAGTCTGTTTCCTTGTCCAAGAAGACCATGTTATTTCTCTCTCACCAAATTAATCAGTACGTAGCTAGACGAACACATTGTAGAATTTTGGACTGTCTTTGCAAATACAGATAAAAGTTATCAACTCGAAAGTTGGGTTTTGATTCACCGCCAAACTGAAAACAACCAAGTTCCAAATCACAGACCGAATTTTCCTAGTCCAATTACAGTGGCTGATTGATTCTTCTTCAGTATTGCACAGAGAGTACCTGTTGGTCAGACTAAAACCTCTCTTTTGAATTTTGAAGGTTATCTACAATAAGAATTATATTCCAAACTGAAGACTGAAGAAGTGTACTTTACTTTAATAAGGATTTTCGCTTTTCAAATCCTAAGCCGAAGACAATTGGGTTGTTCCTTATTATCTTACGGATTTAGTCGAAAAATATAACCCGATAACCCTAACTATGAACTATCAAATACCAAATGCACCAGGAAAGGGGAAAAGTATGCAAAGTGGAAAGAAAAGGGTTATGTTCAAGGAAACATAATAACTCTGAACATAAAGAAATTACCATGACAAACCATTGAAATTGGTCAAAACTAAATTCGAAAAAAATATCTAACATCATAAATCATAATAAAAGAGAAGAAAAGAATCACCTCCAATTCCTTTTTCTCTGTTGCGTTGGGTACAGATTTGACTTGTGAGTGTGGTGGCCGTGTCAGCGGGGATGAGCGGTTGCAGAGAAAGTCTTGAGATCCGTAGTGCTGCAGTAGGAATGGCTGAGACCTAGAAACCCTTTTAGCTACCGAAACAATCCTAGCTGCCATCCTCTTCCCAACCTTGCCTTTCTTCCGCGATCGATATAGAGTGTTCACTAGTATATATGGGGGTTTACTGGTTTAGGACCCATTGGATTTTAAAAATATTAAAAACCCACAAACCTTCGCACCCCAAGACTATGGCCCATATGATGGATACTCCCTTTCCGAGCCCAATGAACGGAAAATAAGACCTGGCTCAATTAAGATGACATGTGCCGCTGATATAAAGATCTGCAAGGATGAACTGATGAGATGCAAGGATGAACTGATGAGAGAGCGTATATATGGTTTTTTTGGCAGGCTTGGATCTGATCTGCAAGGATGAACTGATGTTTTTTTGACAAAATTGGTAGCGATTTCTTGTGGACTAAACCTCTTCCTGGACTAGAGGAAGCTTTTGCTTATGTTCGTCGAGAAGCTCAATGTCAGACTATTAAGCTTGGTTCTGTGCCAACATGGGGGCATGCAAAAGTCCATGCCCCCATGTTGTTTCCAAGAAAATGGGGCCATTAAAATGGTCTTGTCATAACCTAAAATTCATCAATGACCTAACAAAAACATGTCCATGCCCAAGCAAAATTACACCATTGTGAGTGCTCGTGGTAATTTAATGGTGTGCAAATAAAATTTCTCTATTATTATGTTTAAGTGAGGTTTGTTTAGTTTGGGGTATAAGAGCATTCACACTGATTACTCTAAAAGTGGATTTGTCTATAAAATATGTGATGATCATAAAAATCTATGTTACAGTGGTATCTGTTAACTATCGATATAATCCAAATATACGGTCTTGGTATAATAACTCTAGCGATAGCCAAATGCAATATGAACTTTAAAAACAAATTTAATATTGCTTTTCTATATGCAACCACTTTTCGGCTACTTTTTGTTATTGTTTTTCTTTTATGGTGATATCGTCTACCTTTTGTTATTGTGTTTGGACTACTTTGTAATACGAAAATATCAAATAAAATATTCAACCTCTATTACAAATATTATTTAAATTATTAAAACTTAGAAACTCCATATTAAAAGATATTACTAAGTATTGCTATGAATATTCCACAAGACATCTAATATAGACTTAATAAAGCCACGATCGATGTACAATCGTGGAGCACGTGATGCTAAGATCTTCATCCTCTCTAACCTCCGCTACTCTACTTTGAATATGAGCATCTCTTCTAACTCTTCATTGGATGAAGAGTCGAAAACATATTCTTGAAATCATTTTTTAAAAATGAACCTATTTGATTGTGAGAATGATGATAGCCAATGCAATAGAGTTGACATTAAAGAGTAAACAATTGTTGTAAGGAACAAAATGAGATTGCTTCTATTTATAAATTTTGGAAATATAACTGTTATAAATCTTTATTTTTCAAATATAACCGTTGGAAATATTTGTTTTTCAAACATAGCCATTGAGAGTATTTACTTTTCAAATATAACCGTCAAAAATCTTTACTTTTAAAATATAACCGTTGGAAATATTTGTTTTTAATTTATTATAAATTAATAAATATTTAAAATTTATTATTAATTATTAATGTATTATTTTTTATTAATATTAATTATTTTATCTAAAATTAATATATAAACTGAAAATATTATTTCATAAACATTTTAATTCTTACTTAAAATAAGAAGAAACTGTCAAAAAAATGATATCAATGAATAAAGAATTTATAAACTGTCAAAAAATTATATTTTGTAGATAAAATAGATAATATATTAAGAGATATCAATGTGTGAATGCAAGAAGGAAAAAAAAGGTCAAAATAGTGTTCAATGTATGTAATACGTATTTTATAATCTGGTCCATCTGGACTGGGGTAACACCCGTCTGTCGATCAGGGGAGGAGAAGATTGATCGGACGGTGGAGGAAGCAACGTGGTGCTTGGACTAGACCTCATCTCTTATCAACGTTGAAACGAAAATTCCAGAGCGAGTGCTCCAATCCTGCTAAGTTGAACTGAATTTCAAAAGCTTGTGCAATTCGACTACTGAAGAACAAGCGCAGATTCATTCATAACATTACCTATCCTTCATCGTAGGCATGTCAATCACAGCAATAGCAACAGTAAAGGCGCCGGCAATAGATAGAGATGTGATTTTCATGTTCCGAGGAGTACGATGCTCTGATTCTCAGCCGAGAAAACGAGGTTTCGGTTCCAAAAATGACAAGGTATACTTATGCATGAAAATGTGCCTTGTGTTATGATATGCGATGTTTTGAATTGCAACATTTTGTTTGTTCCTAACATTACTTGGTTGTATTTCTTGAAATGTTGGGGTTGTCGAACTGCAGTTCGGTAATTTTGAAAGAACTGAACGATATTTGGTGTTTCAGTTAAGAATTTTGAAGAATATGATCTATGAAACAATTTGTTTAATAATTGTGTGTGAACCTTGGCGAACTGGTAAAACTTGTTTTACTACAATACCAGATTTAACAGTTACAAACCACAAAATAGCTTGTGGGTAAAGCATACATCAGTTCTTCTGAGGCTTTCCCATCACTGCGGGTGGGTGCCCCTACTTGCGCATGATAATTGAGTGGTTTATTGTCTGTTCTTTGAAAACTTAAATTGTTTTAGTGAATTCCTGTCAAATATTTTGAACAGCGAGTGCTTCCTGGTCCCTCGCATTTTTTTTGTCCAAAACACATTCTTCATGGGCATTTGATTTCTAGGTGGACTTCTTGATTCATGATAAGCTTGCAATCTGAGGCTGCAAATTTGATTGTTGGGTTCATAATTAAAAGTCCGAATGTTTAAAGCTGAAATTTTTTATTGCTTTGCAAATTTTTTAAAAGGTGACAATTTTGCTAACTGGTTAGATTCTATACTTTTTAATATACAAAAGTGGTTAACTTTCATTCTTATACAAAGCATTAAGCTTAGGTGAACTTATGGACCGCATTTTCCTTTGTTTTTGTTGAGGAAAACAATCATTGTCAAATTACCGTTAGTATCGTTTATGCCAATGCTAATCCATGTTCGGCCTGCAGGGTCTGATTAGATGCCAATGCATTGATTTGAATCTTAAGAATCCTAGAGGTTGTATTGTCATTGAGTGTTAAAGTGGCCCTGAGTAAAATGGGTTTAGCCTTAAAAATACTTTGCTTCATCATTTGTGGGCAGAGATGGTTTTGATATGTGACGTAAGGCTTGCCAAGAAGTTTTTTTATGGTCTAATATGGAACCTTAACAAATGATCTTTAGAAAGTGGTGTAAGTGTTTGATGTGTGGCTTTTAAGTTTTTAGGGGACTGATGTTTCTCATTAAACCAACACGGCAGTTCCTAATTTCTAATGTCTTCATCTTTGTATTGTACTTCTGCTTTTCGTCAAACAAGCATGGTATTTTTGTTGTTCTGTTCAATTGCAAGATAAAATATTCGTCTTGTTCAAAATCAAGTCTGCATCATAGTTAGTCAATGCCAAAAGCTTTACTATCTTACCATCCAAGCAACAATGTTGTTTTACCATCCAAGCAACGATGCTGCTATCAGATTAGCATGAAATTTTCGATCTCATATGTCACTTTCATTGCTACTTTTTACTCACTCAGACAAACAAAGTTAACACGTCAAGGGAGCAGAAGGGTATGGTCTCACAACAAAGGTATCCTTAGGCAATTTAAGGGCATTTTCCTTAGGATTTTAACTTTGGACATCAATAATTGTCAGCTTGGATAATATTGTTGAAGTTTCTTTGCCTTATGGCCTTTTTCTTTGTTTTTGTAATGGCTTGATTTTGCTGCTTCATGCCATCTTGAGTTCGCTCCCATTCCATGTTGTTGGCTAATTGATTCTTTATTGAATGTTTGAACATATGTAGCCATCATGATTAAACTAGGATGAATCATGTGGAAAAGTGCATCTATGGGTCTGTGTGCGTAGAGGATACCTTCGTTCTATAAGCAATAATATGATGCATGCTAAAAATGTCAGCCTTTAAGACAGAACATGCCCAAAGAATAAATGCACTAGAAAGAGACTATGCGCTAGATGTGTGACAATGCAAATAGAAAATTGGATATGGCATGTCAAACTAGACATTTGATCGAAATTAGGGGAGTGTCGATAGAAGATGTTTTGAAAATCATTTAAGGTGGTTTGGGTAATTTGGCTTGTATAACATAGAGATATTAGTGCATTAGTTCGAAAAAACTAGAAAATCCAAGGAGGTACGAAACAGAGAGTGAGACCAAAAACAATATGGGTATAATTGATAAGCAAGAACGTGGAATCTATAGGAATAAGGGAGAGCATAGCTTTAGAGGAGAAAGAATGGGGGCTGAGAATTCATTCTGTGGACTCCAATTATATTCCCTACTGGACTCGTGGCTCAAGACTTCAATTTTTTTTAAAGGCTTTGACAATAATGATGATGCTGCACGCTCTGCAAGTTGGCAAGAACAAATGTTTTAATGAATAGTTATTTGTAGATATGGAAGGAATATATTCTAATGAGTTTAGTTTACCCTTTTGAATAAGTCTTTCACCTCCAAATTGGCTGTTCGAAAATTCTTTTCCAGTCACATCATACAAGACCTTAATAGCATAACCATTGTTATTGTCTGACGCAGGAAATCAACAATTCAACAATCTGGCCCTATGCCTGTCCGTAAGTTTATCATACTATTTTTGAGAATATGTATTTTCTTGTTTAATATATTCATATTTTCATCTTTGCTATATTAATTACTTGTTTGTTTGAATCATTTCCACCTTTGCTACAGTTATTAGTAGATTGTACTTCTGTAAGGCTTGCTTTGCATCTGTTAGTGGGATGACTTGTAATTGGCTAAATGCTGATACAGTATTTTTTATTATGTTAGTTGATGGCGTAGGTGGAGGGTGATATAGCCTGTGTGTGATAGACAACAAAACCAAAATGGAAAACACTACCCTCTTACCAACTCTTCTGTAAATGATATTGGAATTCACATATAAGGCCTTTTTACAGTTGTAAGTAATGAGCATAATAAATGACAGAAATGAGGCCTGCTGTTTCTTTTTTGTTTGTGTCAACTAAAATGAATTTTTTTCCTTGCAGGTGCCCCTGGTTTAAGTTCTCAATTTAATTCAAGTTCAAAAAATATGCCCATGGACACTGAATTTGAGGGAAAGCTGGAAGCAGTTAGAAGGTTTTATACTTTTTCAGTTACCTACTGTGCATGCATCCTCTTCTTGCCTCCAGACCCTACACAAAAAATGCACCTCCCATTAAACTTTTTTCCCGTGGCAGGGTGGTCGAATATGTCATTATTTTATGCCACTATGGCATTCTTAGCTGTAAAGCATCCTTTTATAAAATTGTTGGTAATTTGTTTCAAGCAATCTGCCAATCTTAACTTAAAAGTTAAAACTGTTATGTCAAGGTGCTGATATCTGTTAATTTTTTCCTTCCGTGAATGTTTATTAGGTGAAACTGTATAAAGAACCACTGGTTGATGAATAGAAGAGAAGAGAGAGACTTTTTTCTTTTGTGCTTTGAGTATTTGTGTTAACTTTTATTCATGGAATATTGTCGTGTAAAGATCTGTTACCATAGTGGTGACAAGTACCTTGCGCTGGGTTTTACCACTTTCCCGGATATTGTGGCATGGATGTCATGAGCCAATTTGAGTTTATGGTAGTATTTTGTTGTCAACTACATGTTATATCTAATAATTGGAATTCTGTGTTCTTGGCAAACTTTTGACAATTTTGAATGACCAGCACCTTGATAATGGCTTTTGCTGCGTTGACATGAGCACTACGTAAAGGGTCTAGATAACTGAGGACATATCAATAAGTTGTTATAACCATGCTAATACTTGTAATTTTCCAATCTGATGTAATTTGGTTTCTAGGAGTGTTCTATCTTCAGTGGAGTGGCTGCTGTGCAGTCTTTTTTCTTTGGGTTCTTATTTAGTGTGATCTCAAAGCCTGATCTACATTTTTGTTTATATCCATCGGGATTTGTTTGAATTTATCTAATGCATTACAAGTCAGGTTCTGATAGATGGAGGTTCTATGTTGTTTGACCATAAAGTTTCAATTGTTCCCTAGTATTTAGCAACGTTGTCGGAAATATTTGTTTTAAATTCTATTTGTGTCTTAACAGTTGATTTGATGAGTTCTACCTATTTATAATACATAGGATTCCTTTTCCCTGGAGATTATTCCTTCTCTTTACTCTGCAGGTCAGCTCTTGAGCAGAAAAAGGAAGAAGAAAAGCAAACATTTGGAGCAATAGACTATGATGCACCAGTTGAGTCAGAGGAGAAGGCAGTCAGTCTTGGTGCTAAGGTTGAACATCTCTAGTTATTTTGAGGGTCTATTTTTGGAAATTTATTATCTTCAAGGACCATGGATCTGTAATTTGGAACTTTTGGTATTGAATAGATTGGAGTAGGAGTAGCTGTTGTGGTCTTTGGTTTGGTTTTTGCCCTTGGAGACTTTCTCCCCTCTGGAAGGTATGCGTTCTACGTTAATAATTCTCTCTTCTTTTATCTTTTCTTGAAAGTTGAAACTACTTGATTTAGCAATTGCAACTCTTTGTTTTGATGTTAAAAGAAAAGGTGCACATTTAGTTTTCTCTCCGTCTCTTCCTTTCATAAGTGACATATGAAAATTACTGGCCTTTGGTTCCACAGTAAGCATATGTTTTATACACTTTTTGCTAACTAAATGTATAAAACATGAGAAGCAGCAAAATAAAGAAGAGTTATGGGGAAAGGTGATGGATGTGGTACCCATTTTTGTTTGCATTTGGTCATATTTTGGTTCGAAAGTAGATATCTGTTTAGGAAATCTTTTTGCTAACCAAATGCGTGAAACATGAGCAACAAAATAAAGAAGAGTTTTGGGGCTGGTGATTGTCTGATCATTTACATGTTCACAAGAAGTATGTTTTAATAGGTTACAAAGTTTAACATTTCATCTACAAAACCAATATGTCTGAAGTACTTATATATTTTGTTACCACGTTGTTAGAATCTTTATATGAGTATGGCCAACTTCTATCAAGTTTTGAAAAATGCTTGTAGTTGGAGTTTTTTAATGATAAAAACATGAAGTCCACGCTTTCTAAGCAGGCTGTCTTATCATGGGAGCTGAAGTAATTGACTTTTCAGTAGTAGTTTCTTTTATTTGTTCTCCAATATAAATTATTTGTTGCATTCCCGGACGAAAAGTCAGATATTCATTTGCTCCTTTATTGTCCAGTGATAGTCCCACTGAAGAAACTGCAGAGGTCAATAAAAAATTGTCCAAAGAAGAGAAAGATACTCTTCAGGTGATTTAACTTTCTTTCTTTTTTTAATGTTTATAGATGCACTGACTAGCATGGTCACTAAGCTTGTAATATGCAATGAAGCTGGGTGGTTCCTAGAACATTCATTTTTCTGTTTTCTACCTCTTAACAAAAATTATTGTTTCAGATCTTATTTATATGAAAATTATGAGACTGGTAGCAAATATTATAGGTGAATTTCTTCTTTGATTTTTCTTTGTTTTCAGAAAAAAAAGTTTGGGGGGGGGGGGTGGCGTATACTAGATAGAACGACATGGGTTTCTTCTGAGAGTTCGTGTGGGTGCTAACAGTTGGCAAACATTTGAACAGAGCAGACCTTCAGGGTTTGGACGTCGTGAATTAGTTTTCAAAATTTATACCAATTTGCCTGTGCCACCAGACTGCCAAGTTACACATCTGGTCCCAAGCTAAAGGAGGAGGGTTGCGGAATGTTGCCTAGTCAAATCTCATGACATGAATGTCAACATGCCTGAAATGAATTTTGTAGAAATGATAATGTTCTGTTGGATGTGTGGCAACACAAGGAATGTTGGAAGGACCAAAACCAGTAAATATTGCAACCTCAGGGACTATATCTGCTCTATCAAGAAATCAAAGAGACCAAAAATTATTTATGTCAAACCACAGGGACCATTTTTGTATGGAAGCCTTAAATCAATGGAGGTTGATTGAAGCTTAAAGAGCCAAAATTGTACTTAGTCTGAAATTTTATTGCTTCATTTGGTATTACCGATGTTGATCATAGTGTCATACTCTTCTTTTCACTCTACACAACGAAGGGACAATATTCAGTTCTCACCTTTGTATGTTTCTACTTATTTTCATTTGGGTTGTTATCTGTTTCCATACAAGGGGTTAATCGAAAGAATTTTGAGTGCTTCCCTTAATTTGTACTTGGCAAGGAAATGACTTATTGTTCCCATCTAAATTATGTTTTAAAATTCTTTTCATTGTAAGTTCTTTTCAGTATGATCAATAACATACTCATTACTGCGTACTAGGTGTTTTCAGGAATCATACTAAGATTCTAACTACTTTCCTCTCTAATTTGTTGCAGATAAGGCTGACACAATATGAACAAATGCTTACTGCTTCTCCAAAGGATGCAACGGCCTTGGAGGTTAGTAAGGAGCGCTGAACATGATACAGCCAAAGACGCACGAATAAGAACTGACAAACTTATAAATATGTGCTTTTGCTGCTAAATATAGGTAGAGTTGTAGGAGTGCAAACTAGGGGTCACATGTTCAATTCCTGGAAACAGCCTCTCCACATATTATGTGGGGTTAAGGTCTGCTTACATCCTGTCTATCCTCGACCCCGCCCACTGTGGGAGCCTTGTGCATGGGAGTTGTTTACTTTTTTCTATTGAGGTTTGGATTAGATCTTTTAGCTATATTTTATGTGCCTTGGATTTGGATGTTAAATCTAATGGGGTCAATAACAAGAACCAATCATACGAAGGAATATAGTTTATTGTAGTACTTGTTTTGTTCAATTTCTATGGTTGATACTTGTACTAATGAAGGATGCTCTCTGAATAAGCGTGTGAGTTAAGCTACCCCTTTTTATCTTTGAATCTTGATCAAATCACTGAGCCTGCAAGGTTTAGAAACTTTTAATCCTGCAAAGTAAACCACTCCCGTGCACAGGGCTCCCCCAGTGGGCGGGGTCGGGGACAAGTTGGATGTACACAGCCCTTACCCCACATAATATGTGGAGTTCTTTCTAGAAATTGAACATGTGATCCCTAGGTTGCACTACTACAACTCTACCACTTGAATTCTTGAGAAACAAACTGAATCTTGTGTTTGTAGTTCTTGTAGATTTGAATTGCGTAAAACCCCATCAATAGATTACTAAACTGGGAGTAGTTAGAAATTTCGTTACTTGTGTTTTTCTTTGTGGGATTTTGACTCAATGACATATCTTAACCCCCAAAAGACCTTTGCTGCTTGAGCCAAAGTCAGAGACATGAGCCAAACATTTTGGTTTGGTTGGTAGACTTGATTATGTCATCGTCTGCTTGAGTCTATAGATGTAGTTCTATAGAATGTGCAAAAGAAATAGGATAAGGTTGACAAACAACAGCTGCTGAGGGCTTTATTTATTATTTTATTTATTTGGTTTTTAATATCTAAGATTGTTTGGGCATGTAGAATATGGAGATAATGGTGTTGTGTGGTATCAATTGTCTAAAGTTCATCCACGGTTGATGTTTCTGTTGAGCCTCTGATATATGATGTATCTTTCACTATCTGAAGATGCCATTGTTTTTGTTAATATCAAAATGGATTTTGTCTTTGCAACCAAGACAAAGGCCTTATTTTTAACCTTAGAATATCCCAGCAATCGGAATTCGTTCAATTTGGTCTTGCAGGGAGCTGCAGTAACATTGGCCGAACTAGGAGAGTATTCTCGGGCTGCCTCTCTGCTTCAGGACTTGACAAAGGTTGGTTCTTTTGGTTTCAATGACAAATATACTTTGAATGTGATGCCCTTTTGGCCTTTATTGTTCTATTGACTTATTGAGAGATGATCTGGTTTTTTTCCAGGAGAAACCAAGCGACCCTAACGTTTTCCGTTTGCTTGGAGAAGTTAAATATGAACTCAAGGATTATGAAGGAAGTGCTGCTGCTTTTAGGAGTTCTTCTATGGTCAGTTTCCCAAGATGTAAGACATTTATATACTAATGGTGGTTTATTAGATTATTGTCCTGACTAGTTTTTGTTGACTTTAGCTTGAATGTTTATACATAAGAGTTGAATTTGACAAATGGAAGGTGTATGGTTTGAAATAGATAGGTGATGCAGGAGGACCATTAATATAGTTTTTTATACGTTAGTCTATTATCGGGTCTATTTTAACTAAGTTTCTTTTAGTTTTCACAGTAAGGGTATTGTCGGAATTTCCAAGTGTGCTGGAATTTCGAATTTAGTATTAGTTATTTGTTTTGAGAGTCTTTTATTAGGTTATTTTGTTAAGTCAAGTTCTACTTATAATTGGAGTCATATTAGTTTACTTTTAGGAATCCTAGTTTTATTTGAAGGAAGTTTCTTATGTAATTAGGATTACTAGGAGTCTATATATATGGATGCAAGTCAAGAATAAATAAGAATGAGAATTTTTATACAAAATTTGTTATAGGAGAGATTCCTTAGACACGCTCGGTGAGAGGCTGAGAGGGGAAGGTGAGTTTATCCGACCCTACCTAAGAGATTCAGGATTCCAACTTAGAAGTTCAAGTTTCTTTTCTTCTTGTTTGCTGAAAGTCTGTTTCAATTTCAAGAAATCAAGGAATTGGGAATTTTTGTTCTAGGGTTCTTATATTTTGGGTTTAAATTTTGGGTTAGGGTTTTGGTTGCTCAATCCTAAACAAATTCTACATCGGTAGTCCAAAAACTACATCAATAGGTATGGAAGAAGAGAAGAGAAGAGGAGAAGAGAATTATCTTGGCTTTAGTGTATTATTTTTCATACTACCATAGAAAAATATGTTATTTAAATTATTCATATTATAATTGCCGAAGGAATGAGGATATGAGGTGTTAATTCGTAGTGCATAGAGCTGAGAAGGAAAATCTAGCAGAGATGCTAAAAAGAGGAGAGGGGGACTCAAAATGACATGGACTCATAATGCAGTGCATTTTCATTAACTTCTTGTATGAACTCATGTAACGAACCCTAACTTTGTTTGGGATAAAAGCATTGATCCTGATTATGATGATGACTGTTTTTCAATACTTGCAGCGATGTCGTTGGTCTAGAATATTATGTACACCAAGATGCTTACAATAGGATAGAAACTTTATTCTTAAGGGCATTATTGAATATATCACCCTACTGATTGGCAAATTCATGAAAGCTATGTAGACCACACCTTGACAGTGTCTATAATATCACTTTCCTTCTTTTCATCATGTTTAACTGTTTTATGGGCAATGTTAGCTTCACTTTCGAAAGGGAGCTGCATTGATATTTAATAGAACAAGAAGTGGGGTGAAGAGAAGGTGTGGATGCAGTGTGTTATCTCTGTTATTACCCCTTTATGATATATTACACCCATTATAACAAGGCCCATGGTCTATGTAATACCTTAATTCTTAAAGTCAAACAGTCCGTCCAAATCCACTTAATGAAATTCAGGTAGAAAATTAGGAAGTGTAGATCTATTTAATTCACTGTAAATGGAGCCCAGTATGTGTTTCTACTCTCTGAGCAGGCGTGTGATGCATACAAGAGAGTATCAGTACAAAATCTCACATGCATGCAGATATGCATTCTAACTTCTAGGGTTTTCCGTACACACACACATGTGTAACGTGTATTTGGTTCCTTTGTGGCATATGTAGTTGATTTAGTTTACAAGTTCATTCTTGATGTTATAGGAAAGCAAATTAAACCAAGTACATTTGATTTCTAAGTTGAAATCAACTCTGGACCATCGGGCAAATCAAACAAATTTTTTTTGTTTGGTTCATTAGATCAAGTTAATTTGCAATACTTAACAGTCCTATCTTATCCCACTCTTCTAATTTTCTTCTTTCTCTACTTAGAGTTTGTTTTCGTGCAATTAAGATATGGTAAGTTGCAACTTATTGAATGGGTGAAGATGCATCATAGATGACCATAACTCGTGCATTGCTCAATAGACAATAAGGGCAATATGTATGAGTAACTTAAGATTCATTTAATCTTGTAGTTAGTTCATTATCTAATGGATTTTTCCGTTCTACTACTCTATCCGAGATCAGTATTTATCAAATCTGTTCCTATCTAACGGAACGCTATTGGATCAAATGACAAAGACAATGTTGAGAAAAAGATGGTTTTTCCCGGATGAAATGAAAATTGGATTCATGTAACAGGGGAAAGGTTTCCTATTCCTTAGGCAGAAAGATATGTGGCCATGAAATAGGGATTAAGTGGAGCATAATTGACTGGGTGGTAGAGTCGTGTAAACACCTGTTTTTTTTTCCATATTTTGGACCTTAGCTACATGGAACAATAGGCTACTGCTGAAACATGGAAGAATTGAAATCTTAGATCAAAACACCATGTATGAATGGTATGAACTGCCTAAAAGAATTCTTGAACGGCGAACAACCAGAGCTATTACTTACTACATCAAAAAATTTCGATTAATGAAAGATGTAGATCCATTGGAAAATAAAAAATACGCATGTTGGATGAAAGTTGTTACATATATGAGACGTAGAAATCACACCGGTCACTGAAGAACAATACCAATCCAAATAGTGTTTTGTTGGCCCTGATTTCTAGCAATACCCATTCTTATTCCTATATCAAAGGATTTATTTTCTGACTTGGACAGAGATGCATAAACTTCTAAATAAGGAATACTTTTTCTTCTGATACTTCATAAATAATATCTGCTTTTGAGTTAGTACTATTTCCATTTTTAATTTGGATGATTTGTATGAACAAGTCACCCAAAATTTTGTGATGCGTTTGATGTAAACTTCATAGATTTTAGTTTGAGTTGATAGAATGCATTTCTATGTGATTAATCTTTACCTTATTATTACTGGACATGGATGTCATTTTGTTGCTTCTAGGTATCTGAAAACATCAATTTTGAAGTTTTGCGTGGCCTTACAAATGCTTTACTTGCTGCTAAGAAACCAGATGAGGTATGTATTTAGTCAGTGGTTTGAGATACACGTTATATGCTACATTATTTCGTTGTCTTAAAATTGTATCATGTTATTGATTTCCTTCAATATATTTTGAGTTATTTTTCTTTTGCTATATTATCTTCCATGGAATTTGTTGTTTCTTCCAGCACTTGGATGGAGTCTCAGATATGTTATTTAAGATGTGGATTCCTGATCTTGTTTCCACGGTTACTCTTTATCATGAGCAGCTCCTTATAGAAACTGATCACATGTTTTTTTTTGTAGCATGCACTTTTTCTTTTCTGTTTTTCCCCCATGCATACCTCATGCTATCCCCTATCTCCAAATCATCTCGACAGTGTTCTTGGTGCTTTAAAAAGTCTCCATATGGAAGCTTTTGTATTGCTTATTGGAGGAAACCTATAATTTTTAAAATTTTTAAACGATTGAAGAAATCCTACAGTAGATGGAATGGATAAATGAACATTTTCCTGGGAAGTTAGGTGAGTGGAACAGCCTTCTGATGACTAGAAATGAGGTTACCCAGATGCCCTTCTCCTCTTGTTATATTTTATCTTGGGGAAAGGTTTATTATTGCCTATTAGACTGAAAAAAAATAGGATTTGTGCCTTCATTTCTCGTTCTTCTTGTTCTTTTGTTTTCTCCTAAACTCCTCGTCATGCAGGCTGTTCAAGTTCTCCTTGCAACTCGTGAAAGTCTGAGAACAGAAATGTCTAATGGGGACAAAGAGGCGGACAGTGAGAGAGAAAAAACTGTATCACAGGTGGACCCAATCCAAGTGAGTGGACTTCCATGTCATGGAATAGAAATTTGGACATCACCAAAATGGCAATTTGTAGTGATTAATGTTTGTAGGTTACAGGATTCTAGAGTTTTATGTGCCACTGCATTGCTATGAACAAATAGAGATGGTCAGAACAAAAGCATAGAAGTACTTTTAGGCTATGGTTTACTGTGTATTATACCCAATGCTTTGTTTTTTTTGTCCATTCTTTTTGTTTCTTCCTTTATCAATCGCTCTTTGTTTTCTTTGTTAGACATGTGGCCCTTTTTGAAAATAAGCAGGAGTCCTCAAATGTACCTAGGAAGATTTGGGTATTTAAAAGTCAAAACAAAAACTCTTTGAACTGCTTTAAGGGCTTCCTACCGCTATATGGAATCTTAATGCTTCGATATATGGTATCTGTTTGTATTTTAATTTCAGTTTTGTATACTATTTTTTAGCTCAGTTTTCTTTCATTATCTTATTTCTTTCATGAGCCTTTTCAGGTTGAATACTATATATTACTTTTAATTCTTTTTCTGGGCTGCATACAGGTTGAATTACTTCTTGGAAAAGCCTATTCTGACTGGGGCCATGTCAGCGATGCGGTGTCTGTCTATGATGGTTTAATATCAAGTCACCCTGAAGACTTCCGGGGTTATTTAGCAAAGGTTTGTTGGTTCCCTTCTTTGATTCCCTGAATTGCATGATGATGGTGTATATATAATAGATGATTCCCTAAGCTATGATAGTTGACAAACAAGTACATTCAATAACTCTCTTTGGAACTTCCGCGAATTTTCTTTTAATGATGCATACTCTGTTTAGCAGTAAATTAATTTTGATCTGATTTTTAAATGAATAGGTAGCCCACTAGGGATCATAGGGAAGCTAGGGTGTCAAGCCGTCTTCTCATAAATAAAGCTTTATGTGCAAAAATAGTAGACCACAGATAGAGTTTCGTGGATATTATCATGGGAATCCAACACATACTTTGCTTCCACAGTGAATGCTTGTCTAACTTTTCTGCAAACCAAATACATGACTTTATTGGTATCACTTCCCTTTTCTGGACTTCAACTTGTTTATTAAATTCTAGGAGTCATTTAATTAGGATGCAACTGTGACACCTGTATTGTAGCGTAGGTTTCTTTCAATGTGATACTGCAAGAGGCAGCAAACTTTATTTCCTGTACTATTTTCTTAAGACCTTTTGGATGCCAATTAAATTGCATACATTACATGATAGGAACATTTTTTTCAGTTCTGAATGTTATGCTTCATGATTTGGTCGTCAGACAGGATCGTCCACAGTACTAGCAGACACCATGGAGGCAGTTGCACCCCAACTTATATGATGACTAGTAAACCTATAAGATTGTAGATTTGAGTTGACTATAATTAAGCGAAGGAACTCATTCTAGGATAGGGGCAAGATGGATTTCCATACTGCCATTTGTAAAAACTGTATAGTTGTTTTTATGAAGTTTCTCCTGGTTACCCCCCTTATCACGTGTCTGCACTAATTCATTGTGTTGTTATAGATCCTTTTTGTGATGTATTTACTACCTTCAAGAGGGCATAAATATGAATTGAAATAATTTAATATTTTGCAGGGGATCATTTTGAAAGAAAATGGTAAAGTTGGAGATGCCGAGAGAATGTTTATTCAAGTGAGTATAAAAATGCTGTGCTGATCAGGCACATGCAAATGCATGCATGTGCTAAGATTTACAATTGTGCATCTATTTTCTTTTAAATGTACATACTTATAGCCGGCAGTTTACTCAATTCCGACATACCCTCTGCATTTGAGCATTATGAATGATATACTGGCAAGTTTTCTCTGCATTCACTGTTATAAGACATTTAATGTCACAGACCACAGTGTCCATCATGCCAACACGTTGAAGAGCTGAATAAGAAGCATGCATTCTCTGTTATACCAGATATGATTTCCATTGACAGTGAGAAATTTGAAATCCTGTTACACCTGTTATAACTTTGCATCATGCTGAGTATGTAAACAGCTATTATATACACTTCCTCCATCTTCCATATATACTTCTCCTCCTTGTCCTTACTCCTTTTATGTGCCATCATGACAAACCACTCTCAATATTTAAAATCTCTCTCGAGGCGATGAGTTTCATCTAGCACCTGTTATACAGCGACTGTCAAAATTGACTAGGGCAATGTATCTTCAACAACTTCCTTCCCGTTCAGAGGAGGGGAGGTTAATTTTAGACCAGAATAATTGAGAAGAAATTCAGTTGTAAGCATCACTAACTTGCGAATCGATTGATCTGGATCACCCTAACTATGAGCCTAATTACTACTTTTATAAATGTGATTGCAATATTTTTTTTGTTGTAGTTGGTAATGTTACTCTCTTTGCTACGAGTTGAAGATGTTTGCTGAGTTTGGCCTAAGCTTGTCATGGTTTTATGCAGGCACGGTTTTTTGCACCAGAAAAGGCCAAGGCACTTGTCGACCGTTATTCAAAACGTTGACCATTGATTTTACTGCTGGTGTGTTTGCCAACATGTGACATATTCAAGTCATCTGAAATTATTTCACTTTCCAATTTCATAAATGCTGTTGAAGCCTAGAAAGATGTAAAGAACTCCTTGGCCACCTGACTGATATCCAGATATAATTTCAGCAGCATCAGGAGAAAGGAGGCAAACTTCCCGGGTCCAAGAAAAAGTTGGTACCTCAGTCGGGATGGATATGGGGGCTTGTAATGACTTCTACACTATACTAAATGTTGTATGCACGCTCTTCTTAGACCCACCTTTACTGCAGAAGCTTTGCATATCAGGTGCTGTTTTCTTGTTTGTATGCATATATAGAGTGAATAGTGAACGCTTTAAGTTAGGGATCCGTGTACCAAGCTTTTACATTGAAATTCTAGCTGAAACTCCAACAGTTCTATGATACCTGAACTCTTCAACATACCCTGCCATACCTGTGTCGACACTATATGATTATGGGTAACGTATCCGTGTTGGGTTCTCTAAAAATTTTTTGGGTACTTAATTGTTTTTTTTTTTTTTTTTGCCTTTATGAAGACTCAATCAGTGAGACAATTTTATGCCTTTATCTCAATTGTTTCATAGATAGCATTTAGTTTATACTCATATAAGAAAACTATGTTGATAAGATTACTGAACTTCATTTGATAAAAAAATGTATCAAAAATAATAAATATTATTACAAAATTACATTGAACGGAACATAACATTAATATTTCTATATAATGTTAATATTTCTATATAATAATCCTGATACATATTAAGATGACATACCCATGTACCTACTCGTATTCTAGTTTTGGATGATGTCCACATATTTGTATCCTAGTTTTTGGACGGTGTTCATGTACTCATCAATTCACATTCCCATACCTGAGTCTAGGTATTTCATAGACTATAATTCATTTTCTTGTCTTGATTAATCGATGACTCTTACACTCCTTCAGGCGTATACTCTCAAGTAAAAAATATATATAATGCATGGTTTGAATTTTATACCTTGTGTTTGCTACATTGTTAGCTCTTTTATTATTTTAACCCATTATCATCCATCATTATGACAAGTAGTATTTAAGACAAATCATTGTCTTCTCTGGGCCTCAAACAATGGTGTATGCCAAATATAAAAGTTTCATATACTTTGTATACACATCATTTTCCAGCTCAGGAACCTCTCACCAGGAGAAGCTAGAACACCAAATTGAATCAATCTTGTAAAATCCATCCATGTTATCTCCATTTATAAATTGATGATTTGTTTCTCTCCAGTGCCCTAAATGGGTTTTACCAATAGCAAGAAGTGCTTCTCATTCATCCCTCTCAATTTCATGACCAGAATGATGAAGATTATTTCATGGCCGTCGCTTTTGTTAGCTCGATCAGATCCCCTCCGGTTACCTCACGGTCTATGTCGAATTGAACCGGGACTGATTCTTGATTCCTACTAGGTTTCTAAGTCTACCTATCTTCATTGCCTTACTTGAAGTGGCAGAAGAGGAATATGGATTCAAGTTCAATGGAGGTATTGTTTTGCCATGTGAAGTTGGCTTCTTTAAACAATTGTTGCACTTTCTTTAGCAGAATGAGAACAAGTGTGGTAGTAGATCAGAGATGAATGAGTACATGAAGTTGATTTACAATGTGGGTTTTTGATTCATGTTCATGCAACTTGCAAGGAAAGGAAGGATAATTGTTGTTATGGCTTCATGCCTTGAGCACACAAAGCAAGGCCTACCTAGATTCTTCGGGTTAGGTTGTGTGTTGTGTTATTTGATTTTTAGGGTCTAATATAATCTGGGGCGGAGTCAGGAATTGGTCATGGGGTGGGCTGACACATTTTGGTTTGTTCAGAAAATTTTTGCGGGGGTTCGGGGGCAGAACTCCAGAAATTTTTTTTAAGGGTATTTTACAACAATACAACTTATTAAAATGATATTATAGATAAAAATTCATCTCAATATTTGGTATCATAAAGTAACCCAATAGTTTAACATAAATAGATACCAAATATTGATGAAAATTAATTAAAGACCATGTAAGATACAACTAGAACACGTAAGTATTGTTATGTATTATTGTTTAATATAAATAATAATAGAATGAAAGTTACTATTGTTATGTATCATTCATTACTACTAGGTAATAAAGCATCATATTCTAAAGATACAACCATATATATATATATATATATATAGGTAATAAAACATCATAGTCTAAAGATACAAACATATATATATATATATAGTGTATATATAAGTATATATGTAGTATATATATGTATATATATGTTGTAGGAATTAGGATATATATATATATATATATATATATATATGTGTGTGTATATATATATGCTGTATATATATGTTGTAGGATATATATATATATAGTATATATATGTGTACATATGTATGATGTATATATATATATGGTATTGGGGTGTGGGGGTTGGAGGGGACGACAGCCTAGTGTAGTCCCCCCTCCCTTTGCCCCTGAATATAATGAATCGGTCAAATTAGCTTCCTTCCTAACCTAAAGTGGGGAACTACGGCTACCAGACCAACAATGGTGGTGGAAATTCATACTGAGATTTATTCCAATAAAATAACTATGATTTCTTTGAGTTATCTTTGTCAAAGACTTATAAAAATCCCGTATCATTTGGGTTAAAGCAATGTGGTTTATAAATAAAGTATCACTCGGTGGGGATTATTTGCACTTCATGTTTTCCTATTCATACCCCATTTTTCAAAACCACCAAACACACCCTTACCCCATTTGTCCCCTCACTGGCATCTTCTTGTTCACCATCAATCATTTTGCGTACAGAAAAGCATGGAGCTCCAGACTCCAACCAACCAAACCTCAACCCAAGACCTTGGAAACTCTAAAAATGGCAGAACCCACTCCGTCCCTGAACAATACATTGACAGTACTTGCTCCACTCCTTATGTCAGTGCTCCATCAAGCCCTGGTCATGTTCATGGACCTGGGTCTGGACCTTTCAGTGGTGGTGTTCTACAATGCACCGACTAGTCCAATGCACGAGACCCCATCGATCGATCATTTCGTAAAGTGCAAGCGGAGGCGTGAGTGTGTGAGGCTTCGACGTCCGATCTCAAACTGTGAGCTATCGATAAAGGTTACAGACTTTGAAATTGGGCTCAGAGACGTGAGTATACTGCCATTAACGGGGAAGCGATGTTGCCATTAACCGAGAAGCGTTTTGAGAGTGGTGGTGCAAGGGTGCGTTTGCACTTTGGGGGAAATGGGGTGTGAATGAGAAAATGTGGAGTGCAAATAGTCCCTATCGTATCACTCTCTCTCCATTAACAAGGTCTTTTCTTTGGGCAAAAATATAAATTTGGTCCCTCAACTATACTCTTGATTTTAATTTTGTCCTTAAACTTTTTTTGCTCTTAAAATCATCCCTCAACTATTCAAATGTACCTCATTTGTTTCTCAAATGATTCTAACATCAGAAAAATCATACATGACATCCCAATTGACTAAATTTTTACGCCTGTCACCCCACTTGACTTAAATTTTACACCTGTCATCTCACAAAATCCCTAAAATACTCAACTCTTCAAAATCTCTAAAATACCTAACTCTTCAAAATCCCCAGACTATTTTATTGTATAGTTTAAGCACTAAAAATGTCAGACATTAATAGTTTAGAGATAATATCATTCACGTTTGTCAAAGTTTGTCAACTAGGATTACTCCGATATGTCAAATAGATGTCACGCTGGATTTTTTCGGCTACTCTTTCATTTGAATGACGAAATGGATACATTTCAATAGTTGAAGGACGAAATTAAGAGCAAAAAAGTTTAAGGCCGAAAGTGAAACTAGGGGAATAGTTGAGCGAGCAAATGCTATATTTTGTCTTTTTCCTTAGGCCTAAGTATCAAAGAGTGATGTCCCATGAAGAACAAAGTTGTGCGCCTGATATCTTATTGAATGGGTCTCTATCTGACCACATATTGGTTGATCAACCCAAAGCGAATAATATGAGGGAAAAGATTGTTTTAGCATGTACTACACAAAAAAAGTGAAAATAAAATTGATTGAAAGTTTAACTAGTCAATGGCACATAGACCCGCTTTGACCCTCAACAAATTTTCCAATAATAGAGCACCATCTTCCAATTATATAGTAGATTGGATATATATAGATTCATCAATTGATCACCAGAAATACAAATTATTGCTAAATATTCCTTGAATCCCTGGTCTATATATACCTAAAACCACACAATTTGATCTTCCTTTGCATAGAAAGACTTATCCTTTTCCATGCAAGGAAAAAAAAAAGGATTTCCTTCTAGCCCACTAGCTAACTTTGCATTGTATACAAATTTTCTTTTATGCTCAAAATCAAAACTTGAATTCCATATTCAAATGTCTTTAGGCATTCCCATTGAACTCTAGAATATTGTTTTTAACATGCACACAATACAACAAGTATGCCACGTCATCCCGCCGCCGAGAAAGATTATCCAGCAATGTTTGTCGTGGGCTCCATATCAACAAAAATTGAAGATCCAAAAGAATGGTGGTCATCAAAAATTTCTCGAATCCAATGAGAATAACTCGAGGGAATCTTTGGTTGTTGGAGAGTTTTCAGATGGGAGATGGGCCCCGCAGGTTCCGAAAGGATTTTTAGTTGTGTATGTCGGATCGGAGATGAAGCGATTTGTGATTCCAATGAGCTATTTGTCGATGCCGGAATTTAGGGTTTTGATGGATGAAGTGGAAGAAGAATTTGGGTTTGAGCAAGAAGGTGCACTTCAATTCCCATGTGATGAACAAGATTTCGAGGAAATATTAGTTAAAATGCGCAAGATGATGTCTAAGAAAAAGAAAAATAGAAATAAGAAGAATTGAAGGTATCAAATTAATTATATGAACATATATATATATATATATAATAAGTATATGAATAGAGTGGAATTGGTAAAAGAACTCTCTCAACTTCTCCAAACTTCTCCAAACTCTCTAAATTAAATTGGCAGGTATGATTGAAGGGGGTGGAGATCCTTTTTCTCCATCTCCTCCCCCTTTGTTTTCTTTATTTCTCGTGGGGCAGCTTTAGTATGCTTGCAGAATAATTTGAGTTCTCTGCATGTTCTACCTGTGAGTTTGGCGATTGACAACATTAGTGCGACAATGAAGAAGATGATGATGACGATGGCCGATCTCTTTCGATCTACACCTGAATCTGCTTTGATGCTGCCTCAAATTGCTAGATTTGTCTTGGATGCGGTTTCAAATTGATAGATCTGATTCTACAGATAAAGATTGTTGTTTCAATCCTATCTCAGTATGAAGGTAATAGTTCTCTGTTTGTTTTGTATTGTGTTTTCATTTTTTTCCCAGTGTCGGGTTTTCTACCTGGTGTAGTACCTTCGGTGTCCGTTGTACCAATAGGATTTAGTTTGTTTCGTTTGTTGATAGGTCTTGTTTTTATGAGTTTCGTCTATCATTGGGTAGAGAAAATTATGACATGATGTGATACTCTGTATTGGTTCTTGACTAATGTAATTAGGTCTTTTGACTTTTCCTTCAAAAAAAAGAGTAGAATCGATTAGACGGTTTCTTCCTCATAAATGTATATATACACATATACACAAACACATATTTATACATATATATATATACGTATGTATATATAGAGGAATTATCCTATAAAGTCCTAAAATGAGGTCCTAACTTTTAGTGTTCAAATATTTTTTTTAAAAAATATGTTTGTATTTTGATTGGTTTTGTGAACCCAACGATATAATTTTTGTTCGAAACAAAAATCAAATGCAAGCTGAAAAGTGTATGAAATGTCTTTTGTTCTATATTCAACAATTCAGAATTATCATGCACCTTTCATTTTGAATTTAATTTTTGTTTCGAAGAAAAAATATATTGTTGGGTTCATAAGACGATCAAGATACAAATATATTTATTCTAAATTTTTAAAAAAATATTTTGAACCCTAAAAGTTAGAACCCTATTTTAGGATCTCTTTTTAGAACCTCATAGGAGAATTCCTATGTGTGTGTGTGTGTATATATATATATATTGGAAGATAAATAGATTATTATCCATACATACATCTAGCAAATAAAGGGGAAAAATAATGAAATTTTCTTGTAATTTATGTTTTATTTGAATATGTGTGTGTATTGTTGAAGAAAGAAAATGACAATAGTAGTCGGAAATCAATAGTGAAATTTAGAAGGAATAAACAAATATTTAGCCATAAGATTAGAGATTTTTAAATAATTATCAGAAAAAAATAGTGATTCTTGAATTTAGAAGGTTCTAAACAAATTGAAAACACCAAGTTAATTATCGAATTAATTACAACTAAGATGTTTTTAAGAAATTCCGTTCTTATGTACCTCACTTAAACTGGAATGTTATAGAAACATCTACATGTACATATATAAACATGTATAAATTATAATTGTTAAAATATTATGTATTATAGTTACAACAAATTTTGTATAGTTGGTTGATCTATATACTTAACGTATACATAATTTGTATATTCTTTTTACCAAACGTGATGGATCAATTGATTTAGTAGTTTGGGGTTTGCGTACTTAATTCTCCTCTTCTCAAAGGCCAACGACACCTCAACCGAGATGGTTAAGGCATATATTCGAGTTGAGTGGTATCCAAGTTCGAGCTCTCACTATCATTTAGCTACCCAAAAACGTAAGGGGATTCCTAATTGTACGCCTTGATGGAGCTTCTATTGGTGTTTTAAAATGCTCACAGAGATTCTATCAGCTTCTCTAGCTAATTATACGCCTTGATCGAGCTATGGTGATAGATATGCCCTTAAACATAGTTATGACTCAAACTAAATATTTCGTAGTGGATAAGTACTTTACAATGTAAACACTTGAAAAACTCATTTCTTCCATTATTCAAATTTCAAATATAATGACATATACGACATCCACATCCTTAAATGTGAGATTGAAACAATTGGAGGGGTTACATATAAAAGTAGTGTGGCAGTGACAACAAATATAAATATATATCATTATCTAGTGACTAAAAATCACATATAATAGATCCACAATTAAGAAGATTTGTTCTAATCAGGACAGTTAAAAAAAAATTATAAGGATATAGTTGATTAAATGGTATAGATATCCCTTTTCTTTTAATAAAATTACCTAACTCTATGCATGCACCATGCACGCCTTTCTCTCCCACATTTTCTCTACACGCATAACATCATCAATTTTGCCTTTTTTTTAAACAAAACTTTAAAACGATTTCTCTCTCAAAATACATGACCAAAATTGAAAAAAATTACATATTCTCAATCAGCATAAAAAACTCTTCCAAACAAGATCACTCATCGATATATTCTGAGATGAAAAAATATTGCATGTAAATTTAATTTATCTGCATTGAAATAAATTTATCTGCACACCGCATATGAATTTATCTGCACTACAGCTTATTTATCTACACTACATGTATATTTATTAGCAATGCATGTTTTTTATTTGCTATGCATGTTTATTTATCTGCATTACATATATGCACTGCATATTTAAAATTCTACAAATTAGAGACAAACAAAACTAAATTATTCCTAGATGAGAAAAAAACACAACAAAGAAGAAAATATTAACAAAGATTTATCTTTAGTGTAAATTTTGATCCTTGATTTGACCTATAAAATGTTCGAATCTCCAAATATGTATTACACAAATATGTGGGCATTTGAGTTTTCGTTTGAACACCATAACAATCATCTCAACCAGAGTTCAAACAAGTGAGTTATGACTGTCCAAATACACTAATGTCGAACACACTAATGTCAGAAAATATAACGCCGATTAAACTTTGAACCTATATTTGCCCCCTAAATGTTCGAATCTCTAAATTAATATTCGACACAAATCTGTGAGTTTTCGAGTCTTCTTTCGAATGCCACAAAAGTTGTCTCAATCGAAGTTCAAACGAGTGAGTTATGCTTGTCCGAACACACTAATGTTAGAAATATAGCTCCAATTCGTAAACTTTGAGCCTAGATTTGACCCGTAAAATATTTGAATCTCCAAATGAATATTAGACACAAACATGTGACTTTTCGAGTCTTCTTTTGAATGCCACAAAAATATTCTCAATCGAAACTCAAACGAGCGAGTTATGACTATTCGACCACATTGATGTTGAACACACTAATTTCACAAACATAGTTTCAATGTACAAACTTTGAGTCTCAATTTGACCTTTAAAATGTGCAAATTTAGACAAATATTTTAGATACAAATATATGGATATTCGAGTATTCTTTCCATCACAAAAAAATTGTCTCAATCAGAGTTCAAACGAGTGAGTTATGGCTATTCAAACACACTAATATCAAATAAATATTTGATTGTTGAAATTTAGAAGTAAAACAATAGTTGAGGGTAGTATGATCAATAAGAAATAAATTTTAAATATTTTGTCCTTAGTGAAATAAATCTTATTCACTTATGGACCTTATGGGTTGAGAAAAAATTAGAATGGACCTATTTGAATAAAAGTTTGATTTGAGGGACATATTGCTAATTAACTCTATTATAAACACACAAACAAATGACATTTTTTTTATTAGATTAACTTAAAACTACTTAAAAGTTACACTTATCTAATAAGATAGTTAAAATAAAATACCAATAGTACAAACTACGATTCACTATAAATATTCCACAAATGCTCGATAAGATCACTTTGGAGTTGAGAATGTACTTCTCCATCTCTGATTTGAAAATGTTAATCTATGAAATCTTGAAGTTCATATGCATGGTCATCTCACACTTCTATTGGTGGAGGACTTTCATCGATTTGATCATATATGAGGGACATATTTGATTGAAGGTGTAGATGTCGCTCATCTTCAACGATCATGCTGTGCAATATGACACATGCAAGCATAATCTATTTAAGTGTTTCAGTCTCAAAATAACAAGTATGTCCACGAACAATTGGGAATTGTGATCGTAGAACTCCAAATGCGCATTCCACATCTTTTCTTGCACCTTCTTTACACCTTGCAAAATGTTTGGTCTTCATAGTTATACAAGATATTTAGTATTTGTTATTTAATATTTTATGATATTATTTTATTTAAAAATGATTTTTTCAAAAATATATTCATTTGTCTAAAATATAGTCAGTAAAAATTAAAGCAGAAAAGATATTAAAAGTGATTGGAGAAATGAATATTTTAAGTTATAGATGATGGTTTAGAGAAATTGTTGTGTAATATTGTTGAATTGTGATTCTGTAAAATATTAAAATGACTCATTTTATTGTATTTTAGAAAATATGTTTGAAGTAGCTGTTGGAGTTGCTTAAGTTTTTTTGATACACATGGAACTTTGTCTTATAGTCTCTCAAGTTCTTTTGTTTTCTCTCTTGTTTTTTTTAATTTTTTCTCATATTTTTTACTTTTAATATGTTGAAAAATATTAAAATATTAAATTTGATGTTAAAATAAGGATTTGGCTAGATTGGCGTTAGAATAGAAATTTTCAAAAATAAGAATTTTTTTATTAAAATAGGAGAAAACATATATTCTATTTTGGGCAGATGGTTGGTAATGCTCTAATATATAAAACGACGTCCCAAAAAGGCCAAAACCCCCAAATTTTCGAGCTCCACGACTTCATTTCACCGCTAGCCTGCCGTTCTAGTGTGGGTCTCCATTTTTGGGAGGAATCATGGCGAAGGGTCCCGGTCTCTACTCCGACATCGGCAAGAAAGCCAGGGGTTTGTCGCGCTCTCTCTTTCTAAATTCGTAGATGTAGACGAGATTGAGTGGTTATACACTTATGCTGATATTTGGACTGTTTTTGTGTTATTATTGGTCGTTTTTTGTCTGCGTGTGATAGATCTTCTCTACAAAGACTACCAGACCGACCAGAAGCTCACTATCACCACCTACTCTTCCACTGGAGTTGTAAGTTTTTCTACTTTCGGATTCGTTCTTGCTAGATCTTCCTCCTCCTTTTATGCTAGCGTTTATCAGGATTTCTATCTGTATTTATGTGTTTTTATTTATTGCTTGGACACTGGTAATGGAATTGCGCTTGCAAGGAATGTCTCTAACTATTGCAGTCTTCTAAGCGAGAGTCTAGTGTTTTCTTTTTCATTTGATGTAAATTTCTTTTGAATTATGCGAGTTTATTTAAATTCATGGTTGCGGTTGTTTACTATACTTGAATAGAATTAATGATGAAATTAATTTTTCTATATGACGAGTTTCTAGAAGTTTGTGCATTTTTTAATTGATTGAATCTTGCAAGTGCAACTTATTAATTCAAGCCTTTTTTTTTCGTGAATCCAATTTATTACTTTTTTTCTATTCCTTTTTCCTTAATGGCAATTTCACTGATTTGGTGGGATGGTTATGCAAATAAGAAATGTTGAACCACCTGTGTCACAATACCCTTGGCCTTTCTGACTTTTCATGGGATACTCAGTTATTTTAAAATGATTTCACAATGGCATCTCATGAAATCTCAATTGGATTGCCTAAATTGCACTTTGTAGTAAATTCGGGTAGGAATAAGATTTACGACCGTTGGCACTTGATACTTGGGGTTAATGCCAGTTCTTAGATTTTGGGTCGTTACTTGTTAGTCTTATGATATTGTCTGCATGCTCATATCCTTACATGTCTGGGTTAATTCTAATTCTAATTCTAAGTTTTTTTGCAAGCTCATCACTCATTGGGATTTGGGACATTTTTTAGAATTGTTGATACTAGTGTGTTAATACCAAAAGGTTTTTGGCTGCTAGTCTTATGATATTGTTTGCATTCTCACTGCGACATTTTTTGGATGAACATTTCATTTGATATTTGACTACTATTACCACAATGTTTGCAGCCACAGACTAAGCCTGGTTTGTCTTTGGGAAGTTATGATTAGAGTTTAATCATATTGGTTTGAGCCAAATTAAGCTTTTTGATCGACGGGTTGACCAACCCCTACCCAAAAAACCAGAAGAAAAAGAAGAACACAACCCCTGAAAATCACTAAATGAAAACCCGACATGGACTCTGTTTTTCATTACTGCAGGCTATAACTTCATCAGGAGTAAAGAAAGGAGAGCTGTTTGTTGCTGACGTCAATACCCAGCTGAAGAACAAGAATGTAACCACTGATATTAAAGTGGACACAAGCTCCAATGTGAGTGCCTTGTATATTCCTGCTTGTTTGCATGATATTTTTTACCTCTTGATCTATATTCTTTATGTAGATATGTTAATACATAAAACTTGTTAGTGGTTGATTCATGTAGTCATTTATTAATATTTATTTTTCCTCTTACACCACACAACTTAATATTCTGTCATAAAGATGTCGATCACCATTATGTTATTTAATGGAACTTGATAATTGTTTGTTGGCACATTTTTAGTACAGTGGTTTTGCAACATAATAGCCATAGATTCAAACAATATAAACCTCTCTGACATGCGGGGGGATAAAAATACACATGTTAATATTTCCTAAACCTTGCATTCATTGCTTTCAATGGCTCAATGATAGCTGCTCCATTGCTTCCCCAGGCATGTCAGTTTTAGACCACAAAATTATGACTTTAAATGTTGGGTAATGCTACGAACATCTACCTTTATATAAACCACACCTATGCAGCAGTTGGTGTCACTTTTTACTCACTCATTTATTTTCTTTTATGAGGATCAGTTTGGTGTTGGAGCGCACTTATGAAGTGTAGGTGGTTGCCTGAACAATCTACACTGCATTTTTATTATACACATTCAAGATAGCATTTTTATGGATCATGGATGCTTGTGTTCCCATAAATGCATTACCAGCATCACGATACTATATGTACTGAGTTTTTCTTGGATTCATGTGTACAAGGAATTGTAGTGATTAAAAAGACATTTCAAGCTTAGTACCGATACTGAATTCCTTGTCACGTTGTCGCAGAGGTTTACTCGTCATTTGATATGAATGTGTTACTTGATTTGGTTTCATTTTAACATGTCTCCACTTTTCATTCCATTGTTAGGAACTGTAACTGTTTCAATCTTGAGTGTGGATTATCTTTAAGTGATGCCCATGAATGTGTCTTTTCTAGTTTGTTTTTTCATTTGTTTCTTTGCCTCTAAATGAGAGCTTCAACAGTGTTCTTTGCGTCATTTTTTGTCCTTTAATATTATTTTCTGACTTTGATCGATATATTCTGTATCCGCGTGGTTGTCAGCTGCTTACAACCATCACAGTTGATGAACCTGCTCCTGGGCTGAAGACAATTTTTTCCTTCAGAGTTCCTGATCAAAGGTCAGGAAAGGTAAGCAATGTTACAATTGCTTTTCTATGAGATTGAGATAAGGATGATCTTCCTCTTTTGCTTGAAAATTTAAATTTGCTCCCAAAAAGGCAAGTGTGAAGGTTGTCTGATTGTCCATGATTTTGTGACAGGTGGAACTTCAATATCGGCATGACTATGTGGGGATAAGCTCAAGCATTGGGTTGACAGCAAACCCTGTAGTTAACTTCTCTGGTGTTATTGGTACTAATGTTGTTGGACTTGGTACTGATCTCTCATTTGACACCAAAACTGGCAATTTCACCAAATGCAATACTGGTTTGAGCTTTTCAAATGAAGATCTGATTGCTTCGTTGACTCTGTGAGTGATTACTTTTATTCTTTTGATGATCCTGGAATCTTTGTTCAGTTGATACATATGTGTTTGTGGGGTGGGGCCAAGGTTGTCAAAATCGGGATCTTACATAAGATCAGTGGAAGGCATGCAAAATCGGATCGTAAAATCGAATTGTGAAATCGTAAGATTTTATAAAATTTAAAAAATAAATGTAAAATAATATAGTTACTTATTTCTAAATAAATAATTAACATGATATACTATACTATAGTTTATAGGTAATAAAAAATTCAAAAATGTGATTATTATTTATTTATAGACATGTTAATATTTCACAAAATTGTAATTTTTTAAGACCTCCAAAGAACTATGAAAAGCAAGCACAATAATTGTGTAAGATTATATCATGTTAATAGATTAGAACCAATTTTCCAACAAAAACTAGGATTAGAAACATAAGCACATGATTAGTAGACCACAACCCATAAGCCCATGACTCCATAAGTCTATTAAGGTTAAGATCGTAAAATCGGTAAGATCGATAGATCTTATCAATTTTGGGATTTTACGTCCATTCGAATCGTTTTGGTTACCTAAGATCGTAAGATCGTATGATCAAAATTGGGATTTTGACAACCATGGGTGGGGCTGCTCTGAAGTTCATGTCAACCTCTTTTTTATTGAACAGGGATATATTTTCTTCTTGATGGAGTCTACTCCTTTGCATCTGCTTTTGTTTCATATGTTTGACATGTCATCATCATCATTATTAATTTTTTTCGAATTTCTGCGTCTCTACTCTTCTGTGAGTAGTATTGCAGTATGTGGTTCATTTATGCATTCTTGTTTTAAATTTCCTTCTGGTGATGGGGAGGTATATTTCACGGTTTTCACCCCTTATCCACAATGACTTTGATTGGCATCTTCCTTCTTTATTTTCTAATTCTAGAAAGTTGAATGGGTTTAAAATAACATAGCTTGTGTATAGTAACTAAAAATCCTTGCTCATTGAATTGAAGCTTTAGACTCGTATCTTTCTTTACTGAATTCTCTTCATCTCTTGTTTATGGAGTGCCCCCGCGCGCCTTGTGACAACACTGTTCTCTTGTTTATGGAGTGTGCATTGCCATGCTGAGTTCAATACGATTTTCGGTTTAAATGATGAATGTTTCTTGTTGGAACATTGTATTGATGAGTATATATTGGTACAGAAATTTTGACTGGAATCTCTATGGTAGAAGCTTGAACGTCAAGTTTAGCTCTATACTGGCTTTAGTGCTCCTCTTCTGGACTGTATTGGTGTATCATATTATGCCTATGCCTTGATTTATAATTGATGACTGGAAGTTCTGCATAGAATATTTGCTGGCTTGACTGCTGTTTGTTCTGGATAAAATGATGGAAGTTTCCCCGGCTTATCTAATGATTTGCATATGTGATACAGGAATGACAAGGGCGACTCAATTAATGCCTCCTACTACCATATTGTGAGCCCATTGACTAGCACGGCTGTTGGTGCTGAGATTTCCCATAGCTTCTAAACCAACGAGAATACTATCACTCTTGGCACTCAACATGCTTTGGATCCATTGACCACTGTGAAGGCACGTGTTAACAATTTTGGGAAGGCAAGTGCTCTCATCCAGCATGAATGGAAACCAAAATCATTCTTCACTTTGTCTGGAGAGGTAGACACAAAGGCTATCGAGAAGAGTGCCAAGGTTGGATTGGCCCTGGCTCTTAAGCCATGAGTATTTACTAATATTGGTGGAGAGCTGTATGGGATGGCTTGGGAGCGCAATATATTTTTCCATTCAACTTTCTTATCTTAATGGTTGGTAGTTACCTTTTGGACGGGTAGCTATGAAATATTTCTATTTTAGCTATTTTTGTGCTGTAGAACAGTAGAAATAAAGTTTTCTGGGGATACATTTGGTTACTTTTTTGGCTCCCCACAATCTCTAGTCACCACTTCTTAAACTGAAGTTGAATATGGTATTTTGAGAGGCTCAACTTGAGGATTTTGTTCGAGTTTCTTATGGCATTTTTGTCAGTTCCATTTTGTTATTGCCATTATTATGTTTCTGGCAGGTTTTGTGGTCATGTTGATGCCTAACTGATTTTGATGTGCTTTACTTGTTTGTCACAAGTCTCGTATGGAAGTGGAAGCTGGTTTGTCTAATGGTAATGCTTGGGGATGTAGTTCATCCTGTGGGAGTTAGAGTACAAGCATCAGATACTGTAGCACTATCCATTTAGAGTTTTAGGTTGAGTTTTGGGTAAAATGGGTCATATTTAGTGTTGGTCCCAGTCATTTTGGTACCCGAAGTGGCATGATATATTAGTGCCTTATTGCCAAAAAAAATTTCACAAAATGAGATGGTACTCCTACATTCATCTACATTTTCGGTCACAAAATTCAAAAACAATCTCATTCAAACATCAAGTATCTAATACTATTAGTTGGGCTATTGGACTAATGTTGGGAGAAAAAAATTTAAAACTATGGTATACTTTTGGCTCTGAAGGACAATCAATTAAGTTTTGTTTCCTAAAATTTATTAAGTTTAAAATAATATTATAAAAGACAAAAAGTTAGAATAGCTTATTTTATTATCTAAAATATCATCATCTTTCCCAAACAAAACTAACATAAAGAGAGAATGAGATCTGAGTTATACCTCTACAGTGAGGTACTCAAGAACGACGACGACATAGATCGGTGGCATCGTTTTAAAGATTGAAAATGGAGTCAGCTATGATGAAAGGAGTGGGTGGTAGGCGAGGAGGAGAAAGGAAGAAAGCGGTGTTAAAAAAGATGAAAGTGTGAACTGTTTTTGACAATGAAAGGACATTTTGATAAGTTTGTAACTTTTGTCCTTAACTCTAAATTTTTTTTTGAGTTGTCCTTATTGGAACAAACCATTCATATTTTTTCATTTCAGTGTAAATTGCCCTATTAAATATTAAATATAAATGTATAAATATTACATTACACAAAATAAAAAATATAAATCTTGAATATTGAATAAAATACTTATTATAATAATTAATCTGATATATTTAGGTTTAAGAAAATATTAATGTCAATTTATATATTATTAATATGGTGGTATTTTATGTTCTGATAGTTGTAAAATGAATTGAGTTTAAATGAATAAATAATGGTTTATACTATTTGGTTAGTGATAGTACTGTTAAGCAAACTGTAAATTTGTAGAAAGTGAACTTTTACTGTAAATATAGATAATATGTTAAGAAGAGTTAATGCAGATGGTCTTCGAACATAGAGAGACCGAGCGCCAAAATGTAATGTTATGAATAAGATGAGCGATGATTTCTCGCCTTTGTCCAAGTAATGAATTTATGAATATAGATCATAAACACAAAAATATATTAATAATAGTTAAAATTAATAATAAAATACATTATAATTTATTCTCTACGAGTTTTAATATTTTGAAAACGCGATATTACAAAATTATTAGTAATAGTTCTAAGCAACTTTTTACTATATGACATACAAGACAATCATTAAAAAATTGATTACTTATTTGGTTGCGCAAATCTATCTTGACAATATTCATTCCAGAAAATAATCTTTCAACACTTGATGTTGCTTTAGACAAAAGTAATGCTAATTTCATAAGTCGATGCACCAAAGGATACGAAAGATGCTTCCTTGTATACACTAGTGGTCTAGAAAGATCACCAAGCCCTTTTAACTAGCCAAATATTTTATTTGTTCGTAAATCTACAATGTGTATCTCTAATTGATGCTCAAGAGTCATGCAATCAATGAGAGAGAAGTCATCGGGATAAAATTAAGTCAACCTTATCAATTTTGTTGAATCAAAATTATGAAATGAATTACTAGAGTTGGGTGAAGGGGCTATGATATAGGAGAGTTGGGTCAAAGTTACTTAGTGAGCTAAAGTACACTTTAGTGGACTGGAAACCTTTTTTGGATGGGGGTCTATGCATCAAGTTGTCAAGGACACATTATATTTAGTGAAAATTTTTGTGGGTCACTAGGGGCCATGCCCCCAGGGGCCTAGGTTTACGTCGGCTCTACATGTATGTGTGTCTATACATATAAAAGCATTTGCATCTGTATCTATAAACTCATCCAAGTAGTTAAAATGGAGATCCAAAAAAATCAAATTTTGAGACATAATGCTCTGCATCAAAATCTGTTACGGATTTGAAAAATAGAGATTTTCTACTTCTAGATATTCACTATTTCAATCTTTAAACATAAAATATAATATAATATTATAATATACTCTCTCATCTTCCCTATCTCTCTCCTTTCTTCAAACGATAGGGTTGGACATGGGTTAGTTTACCCGACAACCGACAAGGGTAGATCTAGGATTTTTTCGAGGGGGGCGAAAAGTTGGCGGGGGTTTGGGGGCAGCGCCTTCGAAATTTTTTTTAGAGCTGTTTACTGAAAAATTAATTAATTTCTCATTGATTATATAACAAAAACATCACGGAATATATAAAATAACAATCTTTAGACGAATAAATTGAATAAGTAACAACTTTGTTAGTTTCTTAGTATATTCAATGAAATACCTTGAATACGGAACCCCTTTGTCAATTTTTTATTGGATGATACATAAATGAAGACAAGCAAAATTGAAAAAAAAAATTAGGTTATGGGGCCAATATAGTATATATATGGGAAAATCTTATTTTTTCATATACCTATTCTACTAGAATTCCCAGGCCCAATGGGGGCATGCACCCCCCACTGAGCCCATGGTAGATCCGTCCATGACAATTGACCCATTATCAATTCATTTTTCATGACTGATATTCAACCATCAACTAACTCATGGTGTCCGGTCGATAATTACAATCGAATCATGTAGAGATGGAGACACGACATGAGATGGATCATTAATGTTGTTAAAATATTCAAAAATCGGTTGGCCGGTAATTACCCGACCAACCGACTTTTAAAAAGGTAGGGCCATAAGCCTAAATCCACAGTCCACCCTCCTCTCTTTCTCAATCTCACTCTCTCTGTCTCTCAGACGGGAAATGAGTATATACCAGTTTACGACGCAAATCATAGAAGGCTAGAACTCTCTCAGTCTCAGTCACCATCATAGTCTCACTCTGAGTGCTTTTATCAGGTCTCTGCACGCTCCGACGGCGCTATTGCTCTCCATTTTCTTCGTTTTGGGTCAGGTATCCTCAAATTAGGTGGTGTTAGTCTGTTAGTCACTTAGACCTAGGGATTTGGGATTTCGCTTCTGCTTGGTGTTGGTAGTGATGGGTCCTTTCGATTGTGTTTGTGGGTGTCTGGGTTGGGGTAATTGGTTCCTACTCAAACGGTCACTACTAATTTTCGTGAAAGGGGCTTGAGAATTTTACTTCTTTCAGAAAATTTTCTTGTATAGTTATCTTCTTTCAGCTGTTTTTGGCTGAAATGTGCTGTCTTTTTTGTATAAAATCATTAGCTTTTTTTTTTTTGTTGGTATTATGTTAATTTTAGTTCCTGCCTTCCTAGTTAGCCTTATCCTGTGGAAATTAGGAGTCCCCTTGCACCTGGGTCTTGCTCCTCCACCATCTATTGACAGCTCCTCAGAATCTCAGGTATGGATTCATATACCTCATGTACATGAAACATCAAACAGGGACCAGGTGTTTGAACTCTCTGTTTTCCCATTATCTATAATTCTATGTCTGAGACAGAAGACAAAAACTAGTTGCTTTAATGTTATTATGTTAGTTCTATGATATCTCTATGTGTTTTGTAACTTATGTGTTAATACTTTGTACTCTCTACTTGTATCATATCTCTATGTGTTTTATAATTTAATTCTATGATCTATCTCTATCTGAAACACTAATTTGTTTTTTTTTTTTAAAAGGCTAATTTAGAGCCTCGATGCTTCATGCTTTCACTTCAAAAAAAAAAAAATTCTCTAGACTTTATTTTATTAGTGTTTGTTGTTTGGGTTATTTATGGGCAGCATAGAATCATAGATAGTTCCTGCAAATGGCGTATGTTATGAAATAGAGTAAAGTCTACCTATCATATAGAGAAAAACATAAAAGCAAAGACATATTAACTTCTCAATACATACAGATTTTTATCCTTTTAGCACTTTCCTAGTTTCCTTTACTTTTATTTGCAAAACCAAGCTTTTCTATGACATCTCTTTTTCTTTTTCTTTTTCTTTTTACATTCATGAAAATTTGAAAGTGTGTATTAATTTATACACTACTATTGCCAATTTTGCATATTTGTTTTCTGGAATGTTTTTTTACAGTAATGATGTTGTAGTTCTCTGGAATGCTTATTATTAGTTCTACTCTACAAACTTAGTTCAAGCCAACTACGATCCCCCATTTTGACCATAAACAGTAATGATGTTCATTTTTTTTTTCTGAATTATAGAATGACGAAGCGACGATCTACTTCTGTCTCAAGGTCCTCATCCTTACAACCTCAACCTCAAGGTCCTCAGCAGTCTCAAGTTAATGTGACTTAACCAACACAACAAACAAGTTTTAAGCCAGGAAAGAATAAGTCTAAAGTGTTGAATCACTTTCATTACAAGATGAATGAAGATGGCACATATTTCTTGTCCATGATGGCAGTTTCCAATTATTGCAAGAAGGAGTTTCCCTGTGGGTCAAAGAGTTATGGCACAACTAATATGAGATATCACGTGTTCAATGCTTGCTTGGAATCTCCGGTTAAGAAGGACAAGGGTGATCCCAAGCAACCCTTGTTGACAAATAACCCCAAAGGTGAACTTGTTCCTTTGCACTATGACAAAGACTATGCTAGGAGGAAGTTGATAGAGATGATAACTATAGATGAACTCTCATTCAATGTGACAAAGTTAAGAGTATTTTGTGTGGTGGTACAAGTGTCTCTCACCACAAACACTTGGACCTCCATTCAAAATATTAGTTACATAGTGCTCACTGCCCACTTTATGGATGATGATTGGAATTTGCATAGACGAATCCTCTCCTTTTGTCAAATAGTCAACCTAAGAGTGACACCATATCCAAAGTTTTGGAGAAGTGTTTGTTCAGAGATTGGGGGATTGAGAAGGTTTTTACAATTGTCGTGGATGATGCCTCGGCCAATGACAAGGCCATTGAAATTTTCAAGGGAAGGCTTGCTAGAAGTAAGGGGCTTGTGTTAGCTGAAGCTCATTTGTACGTGAGGTGTTGCTGTCATGTGCTAAATTTGATTGTACAAGATGGGATGGAAGCTTTAACTGAATCAATTGAAGGAATTAGGTTAGGGGTTAAGTCGCTAAGGTCATCATCACAAAGGTTAGAGAAATTTAGGGAATTTGCTCATAATGAAGGTATAGGAGAGATGTCGATTGTATGCTGATGTGCCAAATATATACATACATTTGCATATTGTAGGTATCAAGGCAAGAAAGGAAGGAAAAGAGTGCAAAATGAAGATTTTTACTCCAGAACCGATTTCCGATCGATCGGAGACATTACCGATCGATCGGACCTGCCAAAACAGCATTGAATTCATGGAGACAGATTGTATTTCCGATCGATCGGAACAGTGTTCCGATCGATCGAAGGTACTATTCACAGCGCGCGCAGTTTCGCGAAAAAAGTTCTGAATTCACTTGTTTTTAAGCCAAAACGACCCCAACTTGTTTTGAAAACGACATAAGAGTTTGGGGAAGTATAAAAGGGCAAAAAAATAGGGTTTTGGGGGGTTCTTGGAGGGTTTTTCATTCTACCACCATTGGAGAGCTTGGAGCCACCATTGGAGCTTGGAGAAGAAGAGGGTCTACAAGGGGGTTTTCTCTCTCCTTTTCTATCCTAGTTTCTATGGTTGATTTCCTTTGTTTAATGATGTATTTTGCTTTCATGAGTGGCTAGATTTCTTACTAGGGACTTAATGTAACCAAACCTTGAAGATTCAATAAACTTGGTTTCCTTATTTCTTGATTTCTCTCTCTCTCTTGATTGTCTATGGGTGTGATTAACGCTTTTGAATGTTTGGCCATCATTCAATTGATTTGTTGCCTAGATTGAGACCGGAAGGAGATATCTAGGGTTTGCCTCAAGCCATAGATGACATAGGGTGCATGAACCATAGGAATATAGGTTTGTGACTTATGCAATTGCTAAATGATTTCCATAGTTCTTAATGGGTTTTTGATATATTAATCCGATTGTTAGGAATAACAGGGATTTATGTTGAAAATATGTTTGATGTATCTAGGAATAGAACATTGAATAGGTTGGGAAATCGATTGTCATTATAGAGAGAGAAATTAGGGATTAAGGGACCAAGGGAATTGAATTGGATAGGTGAGGTGACGTTAAGTACCTCAGTGCTTTACATCATTGATTTCATACTTGTGTTTGATTTGTCTTTGTTCTTTTGCTTTAGTTTAGTTTAAAAACAAAATCAATCTCGAATCCGTTTCCCCAATTTGCATAGTTGTTACTAGTTTGACATTGATCTTGATTGCCAACACATCCCTAGTGGAAACGATAATTTACTCATCTCTTTATTACTTGTGCGATTTGTGCGCTTGCAATTAAATCCATATCAAGTTTTTGGCGCCGTTGCCGGGGATTGAGGCAATTGTTTTTTGTGTCAAATTAGGTTTTCAATTGTGTTAATTGGTTTTTATTTGTCTGCAGAAATTCTTTCTCTTGTATGAGCTTGGGAAGACGTTCTATTAATCCGGAATTAATTGCTATTGATTTGGAGATTGAAAGGACTTTTCACAATCTTAGACGGGAGCTTATTAATAATCAAATGGAAGGCATGGGAGACAATCAAGGAAGGGGGAATGTTGGTGATCTTGGTGGAGCTTTAAATGTGAATGATGGTAATGGTAATGGTGAAGGTGCTAATGGAAGAAATGGTGGTGAAGCGGTTGAAAACCGTCCTAGGCAATTTGATCCTCGCTCTCTTGAGGATTGTGCTAAGCCTACTTGCGATACAAATCCTTCAAGCATCTGCTATCCTCCTATCAATGCTACTAATTTTGAGATCAAGCCGGCTATCATCAACATTATCTCTAATTCGGTGGTTTTCTATGGTCTTCCTAATGAACAGCCCAATGTACATCTTCGCTCTTTCTTGCATGTGTGCACTACTTTTGGGATTAACGGAGCTTCTAAGGATGCTATATTGTTGAGGCTATTCCCATTTTCTTTGAGGGACAAGGCTAAGGGATGGTTGATGTCCTTGCCTCCCAATTCTATCACCACTTGGGATGAGATGGCGGAACAATTCTTGACGAAATTCTTTCCTCCGGGCAAAGCGGTGCAAATTAGGGTGGATATCATGTCCTTTGCCCAAAAGGATTTTGAATCATTTTATGAGGCTTGGGAGCGTTTTAAAGGCATTATTCGAAGTTGCCCAAATCATGGTCTTCCGGAATGGGTGGTGTACCAAGCTTTCTATAATGGGTTGTGCATGCATACTAAAGAGACTATTGATGCGGCTGCGGGAGGTTCTTTTATGACCAAAAATCAAGAGGAGGCTCGGGAATTACTTGATAAAGTGGCCAAGACCACTAACTCTTGGTCCTCGGTGAAGGGGAATCCAAAGCAAGGAGGAAGTTGTAGAGATGATGAAGTTATGTCTACCTTGGCTATTATGGCAAAGAAGATTGAGGCATTGACGCTAAATCAAGCTCAAGGGGTACATGCTATGCAAAACACACATTCTCATATGTCTTGTGCTTATTGTTGTGGACGCCATCCTACGGGGGAGTGTCTCATTGCTTCTTCCTCTAATTCTAGTGAGCAAGTGAATGCCATTGGTGGAGGTAATTTCAATCAACCTCGCAATGATCTTTATTCCAACTTCTACAATCCGGGATTTAGGAATCACCCCAACTTCTCTTGGAGCAATACTCAAAATGTGCAAAATCCTCAACATCTAGTGCAGCCCCAAGAGAAGAAGAGGGATATTGATGAGATGTTTTCAAAGCTAGCCGGAGGCCTAGATACACTTACAACTCATACCTCCCAATTTATGACGAGGACGGAGCAATACATGAGTAAAACCGATGCCACTCTACAAGCTCAAGCAACTTTGATGCAAAGCTATGGAACTTCCATCCGGAATCTTGAGGTACAAATGGGGCAAATAGCTAACACTTTGTCATATAGAGAAAGAGGTACATTGCCAAGCCAATCGGAGGTGAATCCAAAAGGGAAGGAGAAAGAACAATGCATGGCAATCACTCTCCGGACTGGTAAGGTGGTTAAAAATGCTTCTGATCTAGATGCCGAAAAGGCAAAAATTTTGCAGGAGGAGGAGAAGTGCAGGAAAACAGGGGAGAACGAAGCTGAAAAATGTCCAGAGACAATTTTCGATCGATCGGAGGGGGTTCCCGATCGATCGGGCCTCCTTGGTAAAACTTTACCCGAGGCTATTTCCAATCGATCGGAGCCCCACCCGATCGATCGACTTGTTCCAGCTCCTGTGAAAACGAAAGATGTGCAGCCACGATATGCAATTGAGCCCGATTGGCCCGATAATTCTCTCCCTGCACCTCCAATCAAACCTTATGTGCCTCCAATTCCATTTCCTCAAAGGTTGAAGAGCACTAAGAAGAATGATGATCAATTTCTAAATTTTTGGAGGTATTCAAGAAGCTTCAAGTGAACATCCCCTTTGCCGAAGCTTTAGAGCAAATTCCTTGCTATGCCAAATTCATGAAAGAGATCTTATCCAAGAAGCGGAGGTTGCAGGAGCATGAAAAGATACAATTGACCGAAGAGTGTAGTGCCATTGTGCAACGGAAGCTCCCAATTAAGCAAGATGATCCGGGAAGTTTCACAATCCCGTGCACCATTGGAAACACCTTGATTGAAAGATCTTTATGTGATCTTGGAGCTAGCATCAATTTGATGCCATTATCGGTAGCTAAGCAAATTGGGATGAAGGAGATTAGTCCAACCACGGTGTCTTTGCAAATGGCGGATAGATCTATTAAGTATCCTATTGGCATGGTGGAGGATGTTTTAGTGAAGGTGGGTGATCTTATGTTCCCGGTGGATTTTCTTATCTTGGATATGGAAGCCAATCCCACCACTCCCATAATCTTGGGAAGGCCATTCTTGAGCACCGGGAAAGCTTTGATAGATGTTGAAAAAGGGAAGCTTTCTTTGAGAGGTGCGGGAGGTGATCAAATCACTTTTAAAGTATTTGGCAATAGAAGGCAAGAGGAGGTTTCTCAACAATGCCTCCAAGTGGAGCATATTGACATGGTCATCCTTGATACTCTTGAGAAAGAAGCTCCATATATTCCGGTGGAAGTTCTTCTAGGCAAAAAATTCCAAGGTTGAGCATGAAGTTCTCAAGGCAGCCTCCCAAGCTGAAAATGATGTATCAAAGTCTCAAGTTGAAGATCCCAAGGAGAAGAAAAAGAAGAGCAAGAAAAAGAAGAAGAGGAAGACCAAGAAAATGAAGAAACATGCCTTTCATAAAGAAACGGTGGTGATGAAAGCTTATGCTCCTTGCATGGAACCTAAGCAATCAAATGTCAATCTCAAGAAGCCATCAAGGGGAGTATACACCATAACCCTCAAGGATCCCGGTTGAATTCACAAAGGGGAGTCGGGCTGAAGACTTTAAACCAAGCGCTTTCGGGAGGCAACCCAGGTTTTATTGTTCTATCTCTATCTTTTTATTTCTATATTCACCTATTCCATGCATTGAGGACATTGCATATTTTAAGTGTGGGGGTGGGAATTTAGGTTTCTAGTTTTTGTAAAACAAATAAAATTTTTGACTTCAAATGCCTTATGCCATGCCACTCTTGAGTGTATTTGGATGAATTTTGTGATTTTTGAAGCATTGATGGATCTTGCTATGGACATTCTTTCCAATTGAGTTGTTCCTATCTTGAAAATTGTTTTGTCCATTGTGCCTTTGTGAATATGGAACACTTGATTGTGGGGTATGAAATATGACTTGACTTTGGCATTTGTGGTTGTTTGAGATCAATTTGATTCTAAGTAGCACTACTTGAGCAATGAAAAAGAGAAAAAATATATATAGAAAAGAAAAAAAAATAGAAAAAAATTTATGTTTATGAATAAGTGGTTTCTTTCATAAGTTTTCTACTGAGTAACCGGGCCTCTTGCCTAGCAAGCAATGAGTTTCGCGTAAAAAGGTAGGAAATGAATGTTAGAGTACCTTGGTGACTAGTTTAACCTCGTAGCCTTTTTGACTCGGGTAATTAGATCCGTTGGGGTGTCTTAACACCTAGTGCCCTAAGCCAACTGGATTGGGAGTCATTGGTCGAAAGCTCGTTACATGAGTCATTTAGAAAGCTTAAGGAGGTTGAACATTGCACAAATCACCTTTGAGAAGAAAAAGAAAGAAAAAAAAAAGTGAATATAATGAAGTTTGAATAAATGCTCATTGTATTTGTTTTTTTGATTCTTATTGTTCTTGGAAGACTTCATGGCCATTGTTTATGTCACTTTGAAGCCGAATATCAAGTGAAATCCATTATGTGCATCATTTCTTGAATTTATAAGCAAAGTGGATGAGATAAGATTCTTAAAGTAATGCTTTTATTGGTTTGAATGCCCTAATGCTTGATTTGTTAGTGTGGATAGAGTTGCAATTGAGAATCCATTTTATACTCTTGTTGATGACATGATTTTTGGCATTGAAGTTGTTTAATGTTTGTGGGTATCATTCTGGTAAACCCTCAGGAGACACAACTCCTCCTACTAGGGGCACCTAGGGGTTTAAAGGCTTGTGGCACATGCTAAGTGTAATCGTGAGCCCTACGAAAGTGGCATACATTAGTTACTTATTTAGAGTAGGTCTTAGTTATTTTATTTTTCATTTGAGCTTAACGGAAAATACTCTTTGCTTCTTTTATTCATTCTCAATTTGCTCGAGGATGAGCAACGATTAAGTGTGGGGGTGTTTGATGTGCCAAATATATACATACATTTGCACATCCTTTACATATAAGTTCATCCCATTTTGAGTTGATTAAGAGTTGATATTGCCTAAGAAAGTTATATTTGCATAATGTAGGTATCAAGGCAAGAAAGGAAGGAAAAGAGTGCAAAATGAAGATTTTTACTCCAGAACCGATTTCCGATCGATCGGATCCATTCCCGATCGATCGGACCTGCCAAAACAGCATTGAATTCATGGAGACAGATTGTATTTCCGATCGATCGGAGGTACTATTCACAGCGCGCGCAGTTTCGCGAAAAAGTTCCGAATTCACTTGTTTTTAAGCCAAAACGACCCCAACTTGTTTTGAAAACGACATAAGAGTTTGGGGAAGTATAAAAGGGCAAAAAAAATAGGGTTTTGGGGGGTTCTTGGAGGGTTTTTCATTCTACCACCATTGGAGAGCTTGGAGCCACCATTGGAGCTTGGAGAAGAAAAGGGTCTACAATGGGGTTTTCTCTCTCCTTTTCTATTCTAGTTTCTATGGTTGATTTCCTTTGTTTAATGATGTATTTTGCTTTCATGAGTAGCTAGATTTCTTACTAGGGACTTAATGTAACCAAACCTTGAAGATTCAATAAACTTGGTTTCCTTATTTCTTGATTTCTCTCTCTCTCTCTTGATTGTCTATGGGTGTGATTAACGCTTTTGAATGTTTGGCCATCATTCAATTGATTTGTTGCCTAGATTGAGACCGGAAGGAGATATCTAGGGTTTGCCTCAAGCCATAGATGACATAGGGTGCATGAACCATAGGAATATAGGTTTGTGACTTATGCAATTGCTAAATGATTTCCATAGTTCTTAATGGGTTTTTGATATATTAATCCGATTGTTAGGAATAACAGGGATTTATGTTGAAAATATGTTTGATGTATCTAGGAATAGAACATTGAATAGGTTGGGAAATCGATTGTCATTATAGAGAGAGAAATTAGGGATTAAGGGACCAAGGGAATTGAATTGGATAGGTGAGGTGACGTTAAGTACCTCAGTGCTTTACATCCTTGATTTCATACTTGTGTTTGATTTGTCTTTGTTCTTTTGCTTTAGTTTAGTTTAAAAACAAAATCAATCTCGAATCCGTTTCCCCAATTTGCATAGTTGTTACTAGTTTGACATTGATCTTGATTGCCAACACATCCCTAGTGGAAACGATAATTTACTCATCTCTTTATTACTTGTGCGATTTGTGCGCTTGCAATTAAATCCATATCATATGCTCGGATGTCTGTACTAGGTGGGACTCCACTTATCTTATGTTGGAACAAGCTTTAACGTTTTCTAAAGTGTTTGATAAGTTAAGTCTCTTAGAATCGGAGTTTCAAGACTACTTCAAGGATCGTAAGAACACTCGGCGCTTGGATACTATGGATTGGGAGAATGCCAAGAATTTTGTCCCATATTTGAAGGTGTTTTATGAAGCAACCCTCAAACTAAATGCTTCTAGAACACCCGCCGCACACTTGGTATGCAAGCAATTTTTGAATATCCAAGTGTCGTTGGATAAGGAGATGAAGAAGCCAATGAATGATCCATTGCATAAGGTTGCAACAAGGATGAAAAAGAAATTTAAAAAATATTGGGGAAATTGGGAGAATGTAAACTGCTTTCTTTATCTTGCGGTTGTTCTTGATCCAAGGTGCAAATTGCCTTATTTGAGTTTCCAACTTAATAAAATAGGGATGGATAAAGATATGGTGCAAAGGCTACAAGGGGAGGTAAAACAAATGCTCCATGATATGTTTAGAGAGTATGGAGAGATGATGCCTAATGATGATGGTGGTTACTCGGATGAGAAGGGTGATAGTGATGATGGAGAGGAAGATGAGAATGATATGTTAATGTTATATCAAAAATTTCTAAGGGAAAACCAAGTTGTTGTCTTAAGTGATGAGGTTGATAGATACTTGTATGAACTTCTAATGAAGAAGAAAAAGTCTAAAATTTTGGCTTATTAGAAAGCTGAGTCGGTTAGATTCCCAATTTGGCTAAGATTGCCAAAGATATCTTTGCAATGCCAATTTCTAGTGTGGCCTCCAAATGTGCATTTAGTTTGGGGTCAAGGGTTGTGGATCCTTTTAGGAGTTGTTTAACTCCTAATACGGTGGAGGCATTGATATGCACAAGTGATTGGCTCAAGGCAGATGGGTTTCGTTATTGCAATGATCTAACAGAAGATGAATTGGAGCTTTATTCAAATTTGAAAGAAGCTGAACAATGTACTCTCTTAATACTTTTATCCTTTTACTTGTTTTTTGAGTTTTGTGGAATTAGAGCTTTGATTTATGGTTTGGTTTATGAAATTGCAGAGGTTTTATCAACTCAAAATCTTAAAGGCATGTCTCTACCAAGTTCTTCAGCTACCTAATCATCCATCCAAGGTTTCCACCACCACCACCTAAACAACTGCAATCTATTCATCTGGTAGAATTTCAGCTTTGTTGCCTTCTAGTTAAACTTTGTATTTGTGAATGTGCTGTAGGCTATAGTTTTGTGGGAGGAATTTCTCTGACCTCTTTAGAATTTAGATGCTTCATTAGTAGTTTTTGTTGTTTGAGGGTTGGTTGCTAGTGAAAGTGCTTTACTGGGTGTATTCTGGTTTTTTTTTTTTATTTAAATTTTTGGTGCCTTATCACACCAGATGGCAATTTACTATGCCTTTCTTGCTGCTTATGATCTTGTAAAATCTCATCAGATGCAAACATTAGCTTGGCCACATTTGACATCATTAGGTATTTAGGTTGCACATCCACTAGGGACAATTAGTGGGTTTTTTTTTTTATGTTCCCTGTCATTTTGATTTTTGACAGTGGCGAAGAGCATTGTGGAACATGTAACGAACTGTAATGCTGGTTGCTGGAGTGCTGGGGCATAACCAATTGGCCATGCACAAATCTTGGCTGCTGAAGAAACACTGGCAAAGTTTGTGTCTTTGTGAGGATGAGAAGCAATATTTGTCTGCATTGTAATTTGTAATTAGAGGCTGCAATCTACATAGGTCTAGTAATGTTGTTTTTAATATCTTGGATTCTTGATGATTTGGAAGCATAAACTATACCATTGTAACTAGAGATTTGCTCATGTATGCTTAGATTGCCTTCCGTTTTTCATTTCACGTTTAAATTTTTTAATAAGCTCTAAAAGTCGGTTGTTATCGTTTATCCAATGCAATGTCGGTTGGTCAGGTGGGTCAGTTGTTCGGTCATAATCAACCAACCCAACTTATGCTCCGCCCTAACAAAAAGTGGTAGGCATGTTATTTTAGGAATTTTTAAGTTGAGAACTAATGCAATTGTTGTTAATAGAAATGTTGTAAATTGTCAAAATGTGGTTGTTGAGAGGTAAAATAGAGAAGATTATGATGCGGGTTCTGCAATTATGAACTCGTGTCGCCTAAACAACTAGAAAGGTGAAGCCCATTACTTTTAGATGGGCCGGACTTGATACATTTAGATGGGCCAAAGTGGTCATTCTTTGAGTAGATGCATTTGTATAACTGAAAAACATTTTAATATTTTTTTTTGTAATGCAGGATGACAATATACAAGTTTATATTTTGAATATCCGAAATGGATCTTAACTCAAGCCGTCATATCGCACGTACATAAATATCTCATGACAGGATAAATTGAACCAATATCTAGCACACACTCTTTTCTCTATATATTCTTTGTGCAAACTCTTTTATCCTACCTCTAAATCTCTTCGACTGTTGGGAGACACTCGACACTAGAATGAATCAAAACCGTTAAATCTAGATCCAAGTAGGTCTAGTGCGTACCACCACCACCATGTTTATCGAGTTCATGGGTTCAGGGTTCCTTCTCAATCTAGTCCATCCTCATTCTAGCATATACCTAAGAGTTGAAATAATCACCATCACACCAATTCATATTACGACTGAACATAATTACTCCATTTACTACCAAATGTAATGTGTAAGAAGCCCTAAAATACATTAAAAAGTTAAAAAGTCCACATCAATGTCAATCAAGTTCTACAGAAATATTACCATCTTACACTAAATAAGATGACATGAGATTCCAACTAATTTTCATGTGGGAAGGCATTGGTGCCACAAATCGGAAGAGATCCGGCTTTTCACTGATTGCAGGGTGCAGATTTTCTGATTTTTGATTGAATACAGTAAGGAACTTTGCAATGTTTGGAAGTACAGCCTCTCTGCAATGTAGATGCAACAAGGGAACCTTTGACAAAACACTTCCCTTCTGAACATCTAGACCTGCTGGCCTCCTCAGCTTGTACGGCTTCCCTGATGTCGGCTCATTGTCAATTCGAGGAGTTTGCTTCCATTTCCGGTGCACAAACCAGCCGTACTTGTAGTCACCAACAATAGGAGTTCCAAGAGCTTCAGCACAATGGACACGAAGCTGTAAGAAACAATTCAATTAAACTGACTGTCCACGCACAAGACTCCATCCTGATCCGATATTTAAGAAATTTAAACAAGGAATGTAAATTTTCATTATGTTGTTTTCAAATGCTTAGGACACAAAACAATGTGCTACTAGATCATAGTCGAATACCTGTACTGTTTAATAGTTGGTTAACAATATTACAAATCAAAAGTCCAAGACTAAATGGCAATCCAGTAGTTGCTTCATAATGCATACGCGAGAATCTTTTACCATGGTCCATGTCATTCTTGGATAGTTGCAAACACAAGTGTCAGTAAAAAAACATATACAGACAGATACCATCGTAAGTTAAATACTTGGGGAAATACAGTAGTGTAAATCTAAACCCTTTCCTGCCAGTGCATCCAGTGAGTTGTAGGTACTTATTGCCAATCAAAAGTACTTGAGCAAGTGTTTGATGACAACCCTAAATCAATTCAAGGTTAAAGTAGAGGTTTACCACAGGAATTATACTAGCTGTCTATACAATGGGCAAAGGCAGTACGGATCTTCTACTTATGATAAACCAAAAGCTCCCACTGAGATGATTTTTTTTCCTGCTCGGTAAGTAGATGGGGCAGAATTCTTTACAAGGGACAGACAACCTCAAAAAGGAGAAATATAATTTGGCCATCAGATGCACTCTATGCAAAACCAATGAGGAGTCCATTCCCTGTATCTCGCTTCACTGCTCCTGGTCTAGGCATTTATGGGGTACCATATTTGGAATCTCCTAGGGATCGACTGGGTGATTAGCAGAACAGTGGAAGGTGAACTTCAAGCTTGGAGTATTATCAGCTCAAGCAGATAAAAAGTAAAATTATTCAAGCTGTTCCCATGGTCACAATCTGGTTGATACAAGGAAAAAAAAAACCTCGGTGATTAGCGGAACGGTGGAAGGTGAACTTCACGCTTGGAGTCTTATCAGTTGCACCCAGAGAACGTTTTGATAAAATATTGTTGATACCACTGATGCAATCAAAGACGATATGATGCTCTAAGAATTATTAAAACCCTTGAAAAAGTAAGCCGCAAAAGCCTTCAAAGAGTTTGAGAACAAGAATAACACCAGAGAAAAGCCTAGGAAAAATTTTGAGAAATTAAAAGTAAAGGTAACCATCTCCAGTGCAAAATAGCGGAGGCTGAGACAGGAAAGGGCAAGATGTACAATGATTTACCCTCGCACAGCACAGAGTCTAAACGAATTGAACCCATGACCTCTTGGTTGTGGGGAAGTAACTTTTCCACTCGGCCAAGGGTTTACCTCTTCGGAGAAATTAACATAAAAACTAATAAATGAACATTGCTGGTGATGATTACAAATTGAATTACTGGGCCGATAAGTAAGCAAGGGTACCGCAGGTAAAGGGTAAGGAAGAACAAGGTCAGGAGGATTTTAAAGGAAAAAGTCTAGCCTAAGCTAAGTAAGAACAGCAGCTGCTGCTCTCATTTTAGCGAGAAAAGATGGGATTCTTTCAGCGGAATCAACCAACGTGGATGCATAATATAATAAAGTGCTGTCTTCTAAGTTGGTTTACTATTGAGCTTAGCTAAAGCTTTCAACCAGCCCACTTTCTAACTAATTGACTCCGGAATATCCTTTGAAGGAAAAAGAATCGTATTCTATCCCAGGAACCTCTCCTCTCTCCTTCTTTCGATCTGAAAGACTTTTCTGGAGCATAGTATAAAATTGAAAAGAGCAAGAAGCCCTCTTCAGAATAGGAGCCCATCCATCCCGAGCTCTGTAGTGATGACCCTCTTCTATTAAGTCATTTTTCAAGTCAGATTCTTTCGTAGCAGATGACATAGCTGCCTATTCTTTGAGCAAGTAGGCGACTTGAATCGGATCTTTGAAACTAGGAGTACAGAGAATCCGCCATTGCAAGCCAGTATCCGTCCCTACTGTCCAAGGAGCCAACTGCTGTTAGCACGACTTCTGCTTTATAGAATGTATTTCCTGTCTCCGTTCTAGCAATCTATCTTATATACTCCATTGGCTTTTTAAGAAATAAGGCTTGGTAGCAGTCACTTTAGCCAGATCGTAGAGCACCCTTTCCTTTAGTGAGAGGGAGTTAGTTTTCACTCTTATTCAACCATTTCTTTCGAGATGGGAATTAATTGAATAAGAATTAAGCCACTACATGCTAATTATAAGGATCATATGAGAAGATGTCATCGAATTGGCTCTTAGAGATTGAAAGCAAGCACCTGACTCGAGAGGGAAGCAACTTTTCCACTAGGCCAAGGCCCAAGGGTTTACCTCTTCGGAGAAATTGAAATAAGAACTAATAAATGAATGTGGCTGGTGATGTTTACAAATTGAAAGGCAGGCCAACAATGATGAGAGAATATGGTGCTTTCAAGGTGTGCGGAAGTGAATAATGAAATAGTAAATCCCAACAATGAAAAGGAGGAAAGGGACTTGCATGTGGATGTTTTTCAGGTTGGAATACCAAGCACCTTTGATACTCCCAATATGAAGCATTGACAATCTTAATTTTTCCACCAATCTGCATGTGATGGAAGCTCTAATTCCTAAATTATCCTAGTCGAGCTACAACTTCAAACTGTATTTTCATTCTATTCACAACTTCTACACTTCAAAGATCTAATAGCAACATAACATCATATGTCTTCATCAATTAAACCAGGCACAGGCATAGCAACCCACACAGAGAGAGAGAGACAGCACCTGATGCTTCCGACTGGTAAGTGGACGCAATTCCATCCATGAGCATCCGTTTATCATAGGTCCTAGCAATCGATATTCAGTTATAGCCTCCTGGGAAGGTTCTAAACATGAGTTCTTAGCTAAAATGACCCTTTCAGTTTTCCCATCATCAAGAAGCACCTGCAATGGATAAGAAAAAGATAAATGATCTAACATTAGTAATCTATTCTACAATTTTATAGTCCAGGATGTGCATTCATTATTTTCTTTGGGAGATGGAAAAGGGAGTTCTTTTTGTACCCATTGTGGGAGGAGTAGGGAGCAGCAGAGAGAAGGAACAAAAAGAGAAACAGAACCTTCGAAAGAGGAGCACGGATAATGCCTTCCTTCTCTTTGGGAGAGCCTATGACCAATGCCCAATACCGTTGATATGTTGCTTCACACGCATCATTCCACGCCTACTTTCCCATAAGCACATTAACTTCAAAGTTAAAATCATCAAATATCTTTTCTCATACTAAGAAAAATTGAAATCACTCCCCCATCATTCCATTAAGGAACCAGCAACATGTTTGTAAGTACCTTACATGAAGACTTTACATTTTTCAGGTCACTAAATAGCCACTGAAGATGAGCTACACTTTCTTTTGTTCTCCCCATTAAGAGAAGACCACTGCTCTCTCTGTCTAGACGATGAACCTGGTTATTATTTATGGGAGAGCACCAAAATGTAGATACAAGTTAATAATGTCACCATTGGAAGAAGCTTCTGCTAGGGGAAATTTTTCAAAACAACATATGGGGTGATATATAGAATAAATGTTACCTGCTCCTGTTCACAGTAGGGAAATTACAGCAAGCAACAATTGTTTCAGTATTACTAAAAGTTACCCCTTCACTCCATGTCCAAGAAGGCTTTCCATAGATAAAGAAATTTATACAGTAGAATAAATGTTGGCATGTATGTTTTAATCTTGCACTATGGGGTGATATATGCCCTATTTAGTTCATTTCTCATTTTCATGTACTTTTAATGGTACCATAACCAAGCTTTGCCTAATTTAAGCCTATGTTAACTGTTTTATTTAATGCAGAACACATATGCACCCATGAATGCATTGAACCAAACATGACTTCTACTTTCAACAAAAGACGTTCACGTGCAAAGCCTTCAATCATCAATAACCATTAGAAAATAATTTTTCAATCACGTACAAATTTCATTACATAGCGAAACTAAACAACAGAGTTATAATGTTGAAAATATAGATAACAATTCATGCCCAACTGATGAGAATGATATATTCTTAGAAGTCAAGCACCAATGCGATGTTCATTAAATCAGATTAATTACTTTGATTTGTTTATGCTAATAAATTTAAGTAATAAAAAGGTCAAATGAAAAGAGAATGGCACAACATTTTGTCTGCATGTGAATGTTTTTGTTGATAATAATATAGAGCTATAAGCTTACCAATTTAGGACCCTCGTCATAATCATAAGACAAAGCAGCAGCTGCTAATGCATCCATACTATTGTGAACTGGAAGATTCCCCTAAAGAAATCATTATACAAAAACATATCAAAAGCTTGGCACAATATGCTTAAGAAAGAACCAGAAAGTGCATGCATAAGGGATAATAAAGATTTTAACCTTAACAGGTAATTTTGGAGGCTTATTTAGCACGATTATAGCAGAGTCCTGACAAGTTGATACAGAAAAAGTCAGTATTGGAGATGGCAGTACTATTCATAGAAGCCCTATGAGAGGAAAACGAGTAAGAGTCCAACTAAGAACATGCCTTATACTTGACACGCCTTTGCAAATACTCTATCTCATCAGCATTTGGATATAGAGTTCCACTTGGTATAGTCTCAAACCTCCTGGAAATCCTAGTCTCTGCAACTGATACAGGTACATGAAGTCTCGCCCCTACTTCCATGACCTCATTTGGTTTAATCTGTAGGCAAACTGAATAATTGTAGAAGAATTAAACCGGCAGTAAAACACACCCAATTTCAAAATCAAAATAAAAGACGTCAAAAGCAGAGATAGTCATAAAGGAGACACTTCAGGCATTAAATTACAACAATACATCAAAGTTCTTGACCTAAAACAACTAAGGTAGCATTCATGGGTTTCACTTGACGTTAGTACCTTTCTCATGGGTTTCATTTGTGGTTCCTGTTCACTGTACGAGCCCTTCCAATCTGGGCATTCCATTTGAACCTTAAAAGACACAATAAACGAACAAATTACCACTAAGCACGCTTTCAAGTGGCGAGAGAAATTCATCAACAAATACTCGGATTGATCAATTAACATGATAAACAGACACTTACAAGGCCCTTATTGAAATGGGACTGAATAGCAGAATCTGATACTTCATTGAAGTAATACTTGACCCAGCTTATAGCGGTGACATGATCAGCCGAATTCTTTCCGGGCAGAGGAAGGCCAGGGAAGGGAGGCAAGGACATGAGCTGCCGAGGTTTTGGGCCCTCTTTTGGAGAACCCAGATGCGTTACATTGTTTGACACCCGGATGACTGGTTCTGCATAGGCTGGTGGCGGCGGAGCGATTCTTGAATAGTATCTCGACGCCGCAACCAGCAAGAAGCTTCGCCGGATGTGGTTGCTCTTCTTCCACATCAATACGAAAGAAGAAACTGCAGGTTATTCGGACTTCTTCTTCATGCTGTTGTGGATGAGACAAGAGACTGTATCAGAGAGGGTTTTTGCTCTCTAGGCTTGAGTTTTGGTTTCCCAACTCAAATTGGGCTTGCTTTTATTATTGCAGATTTAAATATAAAAATATACTCAGAGCCCTCGTGCAGTGGTGTCTGTAAAGTGAACATAGTAGCTAAATTACAGACTTAAATATTCAGATTTGCACAAAATACCAACACCATTAGAATCTCTTAGTAATCTGAAAATTACATATTTACCTCCCCATACTTCCCACCGCTCGATACGACGGCAGCACTAGTTGAAGCTGTGGCCGCAGAAGGAGGACATCAACAAGCGGAGAGAGTCGACAAGAGGAAGAAGAGGAAAATTGCGGCTGCTGAGAGCACCAGTGCTGGTCTTGTTAGCTACGCCTTTTTGTGATGGGGTGATGACGAGAGAGCCATGTGTGTTGAGTCATAAGTGTTGCTGGTTGATCAATGTCTTGGACTGTTTTGGTACGTAACGACACCGTTTCTGGAGCAACAGCCAAAGCCAATGGAGGGTTCCTTGGCTCCTTGCCATGACCAATTTAACAAACAAAATTTACTCAATATAGATAGGTTTTTTTATTATTATTATTTTCAGTGATAAATGTAAATAATATTTTTGTTAAGTAATATTATTATTATAAATATTACTAATTATTTTTGGAGAGTAATATATAAACTATAATGTATTTATAACACAATTTAATTTACTGGAAATCAAATAATATAAATAAGTAATAATAAAATTAGAGAAAACTAATATTTTAATGGTGTAGAGATTTGAAAGCATGAACTGTCTAGACAGAGCTTTCCTTGACACTGAATGATTTGATTTTTTTCCTAAATACACCCGTCCTATTTACTTGATATGCCCACCCTATATCCCAATTAAGGCTTCTCACACTGTCCAAGACTAAAGTTCCCCTGATGAATGCTAGGATTTGACAGAGATAAGCAAATACATCAAGGATGATTCATTGAAATTATCAATAAAGTTCTAAAATTATGCTTTAACAACTCTTTGCCACGTGGAGAGTCTTAATTAGGTCATTCTTGGTTCCTAGCAAATGCCTTCACACATGATATATGATTATTGACCAAATAATTTTTTTTATACACCCACAATATATCACCACTTGTTATAGCACGAATTAATTAATTAATAATTGTTAATTAGCAAAAAAAACTCCACTTTTAGGCATAATTATCTGCGAAGTTTTTTAAAAAAAGATTTTTGTATTGTTAACTATTTAAATGATTATAATGTTAAAATGTAATTAATTAAGTCAAAAATAATCTTAAATTTTAAACCTTATATTTTAAACTCTGTATTAAATTATAAAACACTGGATTATAACTACTAAATACTAATAACACAAAAGTCTTGGATATTTAAAACAAATTTATTCAAACATATTAACACATCATACATTCCTAATCTTCCAACACAATGGTTTCAGAAGGAAACCTAAGACGCATAAAACATAATTGGAATTGAGTTAAATATCATACCATGTCGGTGGAAAATTCGTTTGTAATATTTTCATCCACATTTTCGTCTTCTTGTTTTATTTCGTTTCTAAGAATATCATCATGACAATATACATTCACTTGAGCATATGCAATTAATAAAAAATATTTTTTGAAATAATTAAAGAATTGTATATTTACCTGATCACTTGAACTACTTGACAATCGTAGATCATTGGTCCAAATCCTCAGTTGATCCAAATTCATATATTCTGTTGGTATGTATATTGCCAAGAAGAATCATATCTATGTATATATAGACTAATACATAATGCACACAGGTCTGATGGAACTAAAGAGACATACTTTAACAGAGAATATATTCCTTGAAAACAGAGAATATATTCCCCAAAACTAAAATTGACACTTGAGTTAACGACTCCCTGTAGGTGTAAACGTTAACAAATTAAGACACGTATTTACGTCGTACAATGGGTCCCTTTCTTCTAAGTGAAAGAAATATGTCATGAGCATGTAAAGCTTCAACAAAAAGCTTAAAAGATATGTCATGCGCATGTAAAGCTTAGAAGAGTCCAATATATATATATATATATATATATATCCATGAGCATGTAAAGCTTCTACAAAAAAATTTAAAAGATATGTCATGCGCATGTAAAGCTTAAAAGAGTCCAATTTAGACAAAACAAGATAAGACAACACATGAGTTCATTGCATGTGTATGATTAGATTACATAGGCATAGCCATATAGGCTGGGTGTAAACGTTAACACCTTATTTTTTTCACAGAGTTTAAGTAGAGGAGTTTCATACCACTACCCTACCCTCCTCTTCTCTTTCTCATGCTGCATAATTGGGGCCCTTGTCCTTTCAAAATTCTAAATTGTTGGTGGGAGCATCCAAATTTTCATGAGTTCATCTGCTCCACCTGGGATGATCTTAATTCTTCTGTCTTATGCCACTACAATATAGTTATAAAGCAGAAGGTTTTGAAGACTTTTTAAATCATTGAATTCTCACACTGATAGTCAGTTTGTTGACATTCTAGGTTTGTATTTTAAGAAATTGAGTTCAGAGCTAGCTAAGACCCTCGAGATGTCGTTTACTTTAGAAGAGATCAAAGATATATGTTGGTGCAAATTCGCAAGTACACAGAATCGCGCAAGTAATAAAGAGAAATTAGAGTATCGTCCCACATAAATTTTAGCAATTTAATTCAATATCAATCAAAACTACAATTATGCTAAAATGGAGAAGCGAATTGGGTTGGATTTGGTTTGTTCTAAACTAAAGCAAGTATTAAAAAGTGATTAACAAATAAATTAAGCGAGTAAGTAAGAACAAAATTGAACTCAAGAATGAAAAGTACTAGGGTACCTAATTTCACCGTCCCTTATCCGATTCAACTCCCTTGGCTCTTTAATCTCCTAAATAACTACCTCATTATTGACAATCGGTCTCCCTATCCTATTCGATGCTCCATTCCTGGTTACACCAAAAGTGTCTCTACCCCTAACCCCTGTTAGTCCTAACAATCGGGTTCAAGAGACAAAGACCCATTAAAATTTGTGGATTAACCGTGTAGCGATTGCTTAGGTCATGCCTTATATTCCTATGGTTCATGCACCCTATGATGTCTATGGTAAGAGGCAAATCCTAGATATCTCTTTCCAATCTCAATCTAGGCAACGAATCAATTGAATGATGGCCAAACATCTAAAAGCATAAGCACACCCATAAACAATCAACAATAAATAGCAGTCAAGAGAAATCAAAGCAAGTTTATTGAATCATCAAAAACCAGGATAAAAGAGGAGCGAAGAAACCCCCTTTTTCTCCAAGCTTCAATGGCTTCCTCCTTGAGAGCTCCAAAAACCTAGCCTCCAAGATCAATCCAAGTGGGAGAGAATCCCCCTAAAACCCTTAAAACTACCTTTTTATACCTCCTTAAACTCCTACGTCTTTTCTCTAATAAGTTGGGCTTGCTTTGACTCAAACCCACTTGAATTTGGGATTTTTTTACGAAATTTGTTGTGTTGTGAATAGTAACTCCAGTCGATTGGAAATACAATCTGGAAATTGAGCTTTACAAGGCCCGATCGATCAAAAAGTGACTGATTCTGGCTCGATTTTGCTTCGTTTCTTCAATGCATGCCTTGAATACCTGAAATGTGCACAAATGAAATACTTAGGCAATATCAATCCTCAACTCACTCAAAATGACAAGAAAATACATGTAAAGGGGTACCTAATATATGTAAATTCTAGGTGCAACAATACCCTACAGAGTTGTGATAGTAATAGGGCTCCTGCCCTGGATGTGTTCAATTTAGGCTTCTTCAAAAAGGCTTGACACAACCTTTCTACGGACATTTTTAATATGTTAAGCATGTTTCATAGCGCTGAGGAACTTCCAAAGGGTATCAACTCCACCTTCATTACCCTGCAGATTCCCAAGATTTCTGATCTTAAAAGCCTGAAAGATTACATACCTATTATCCTAATCAGCAGCCTTTACAAGATCATTAAAAAAAACCTTAGCAAACAGGTTGAAGCACGTTGTAGGCAACATAATAAGTGAGTCTCAATATTGGTTCAATAAAGGCAGGCAGATCATGGACTCAGTCTTGATGACAAATGAAGTAATTGGCTCTCTCAAAAAAATATAGGAGACAAGGGTCATGCTAAAAACAGACTTACAAACTAGATAACTAGTTGCATGGAAACAACCAAAATTTCTATCCTAGTTAACGGCCTCTCACAGACCAAGTGAAAATGCAGTGTGGCATCAGATAAGGGGATCCCTTGTCCCCCCTTAACTTCATCATGGCTGTAGAAGGTCTCCACCAACTCATCAGTAATGCCAAGGAGAATGGATACACTGAAGGCATCTCTATCTGGCTTGGTGGTACTGACAACATCCACATTCAGTATGCAGATGATACTCTCTTCTTCTGCTCCAATAAAGAGTCTAACCTCTTGAACCTCAAATGGACTCTTTGCTACTTTGAGTTGATCTCAGGGCTCAAGGTCAACTATCATAAATCCTCCTTAGTGGGTATTGATATTGTAGAAGATAAAGTTAAGAAAATGACTGAAGGCATATAATGCAAATTGATACCCTCCCTTTCAACTACTTAGGGATGCCTCTTGGAGTAAATATGAGGAAAACTAAAATTGAGAGACTTAAAATAAGGAGGGAAGCTAAGTACGATTCGTGAAAAGCTTTATCATCCTTCAATCCTTAATGGATTGGAATGTCAATTTGGTAGGTTTTTATCGAGCATGCTTGTGTTTGAATATTCAGACTAACTTTTATCTTCGTGTGTAAACCAAATTCAGGTGTAAGCTTGGTTTGACGAGGTAATTAATTATCTAGTAACATTATATTGAGGATATGCAATGTCTTGAGACTTCTAATTCATGAAATGAACCTAAGAAACTGTATCCAATGATCAAACAAAAAAGTTAATTGGTTGTGGATTATGATGCTACTTGCACTTGGTAATTGTTGCTTTATCACGCTGGCAGATGTGCAGGCACATCACCTTGCCAGATTTTTTTTTCTACACCACATCACTTCTGCAGAGCTACCTCCATCCATTTGGCTTAGCCCCTTAAACGTCAACCTGATGGGGATTATAGAGAAGCTTGTGCGGTTACAGACAGATGGTGGTCAGTGAAAATGTTCAGCCATATTGGTTGTTTCCAAGGTAGGTTTTTAAGGGTTTGGAACTGTATTTAAAGCTGGTTGATAACTGGTCATGTATTTGTGAGTTTTCATGGTAATTATGAATAGATCCTGCCTTGAGCTCTAAATTTAGTTACTCCATTTGATAAGAATTGATGGGCATTTAATTGCCATTTTTTTCCCTTGTTCATTGGTCCATTTGCAAAGGCAAAGGCTTTTGTAGCTGAGAATGAATTGAGCAAAGCATGCAATATAGGTTTATTCAAGAACTAGAATTTGGAGTTGCTTAGCCATGGATTCCACCAGCTCAAGAGACCATGATGCCTCCTTTACATCAAAGAGACCCCATTTCTTCAAGATTATTCTTGAAGACACTGTCCGAGAAGGAAGGATTGTAAGCATTCGTTTTTCCTTGCTCTCTAACTTTACTTTTATCAAGTTTAATTGCTCTCCTTCATGTGAATTCTTACCAAACCTTTTCTTATGATGGTGTTCATTGTTTTGCTAGGCAATACCTAGAAAGTTTGTGAGTAAATATGGGAGTAGCCTGTCAAAGTCATTGTTACTCAGGGTTCGAAGAGGAGGAGCTTAGGAGATAGGCGTATCAAGAGATCACGAAGATGTTTGGTTACAGGAAGGTTGGCGAGAATTTGCAACCTTTCATTCTCTCGAGTATGGCCACTTGTTAGTATTCGAACATAAAGGATGTAGCCAATTTAGTGTACTTGTGTTTGATAAGAGTGCTACGAAGATCAAGTATCCAAGCTACAATACTATGGAGCCTAAAGAGCCTGGAACTTCGTTGTTGGTTCCACATTCTAAACAAAAGGGTGCTCAATGTAGTGGGTTAAATCTGGGAACTCTACGTTGTTTTGGCCAAGGGTTCACAGGTAAGGAACTTTAGTCATGTTTTCTCTTATTGTCTGATAATTTTTCTGTCTTTTCTGAAACTTAATTAATTGTAAACCTGGTTTATGATAGCAATTCGTAAAGGAGGACGGAAATTCATGCACGTATCTCAATAACATAAACAACGGTCACATAAGGTAATTAATTGGTGCGGAAATCAAGGGCGGTGCATATGATGTACTCACTTTATCTCCTAAAAAGTAGCCTAGTGGGGTAGGGGTTTAAACTAGAGTGAGTTCAAATATGCTAATCCTGATTAAAGTGTAGCAAAAAAAAAAAATTTGGGTGACTAACTTGGAACGTTTAATCTTTCGGTGATCAAAATGAAATCTAGGATATATTTTAGCAATCAAAAGTTTACTTAACCCTAATATTGATAGAAATAACTATTAAATAGACAATACACAAGAAGGGTACTTTGGTAAAGGCGCATCACCACCTTATAAAAGCATATTCCTAACAAAAGTAAAAGGCCTAACAAAGCAAATGGGCGACAAACTAAAATACAGTACGACAATTGAAAGGACAATAATATAACATGATTAACTTCCCAAATGACTTTTGAAGTCAGCTGTAACATCATCTCCATCGTCTGCATAAGGGTCATGGGATTCTTGATAAAGAGCATCGATGGGAGAAGGAGTTGATTGGACCTCGTCTTCATTGAAAACTTCCAAAAAAGTTTGCTTTATAATATCCTTAGATGAGGAGGATAGATCTGGTTCGAGTGGTGAAGAATCCACTTTGTAGGATGAAATTTAAATTATCAATTTTATGCAAGTAAAGTTGTTCCTCAAGTTTCAAAAGGAGATGAAGATTCAACCTACCCTCGCCTCGCAGCAGCGGCCTAGGGTTTCAAAGCAGAAAAATTCTAAGGCCAACTTCAATTCACCAAACCAAGATTCATCTCATCCAAGGCTTTCTATGCCAATTTCATTAAAAATTTATCAATTCTTGTCTCAGTTGTGATTGTTGAGAAGCTTGCTCTTGTTGCTGTTAATATTGGCTGCAAAAGAGAGAATGCGTGAGAGCTATGAGAGAAGGAATTTGGGGCAAACTATATGGATTGTTGGATTAGATTTATAAAATCCAACAATCAGGCATTACTACCGGATGCTAACGGCCCTCAGTCCTACTTCACCCAATAGTAAACCCACACACTTGGCAAACAAGTAATACATGAATTCCACTAACATTCTTGAACACTAATAGGCCCATTCTTAATGAAGAAAATATTGTTAAGCTTCTTTATATCAGTTTCATCTATGTTCATAATTTTTTTTGAACGGGAAAGGGGGATTCGAACCCTATCAACAAGGTGATACATACCATCTTTACCATTTCAACTAGTGACTCGATGTATCTATGTTCATAATTTTTAATAATAAATGAATTGTTGTTAGAAGTGAGGAAATAGGATTACAACCCACCACCTCTCCTGAGAAAATTCAGATAAGCAGTCAAATTCCCCTTGTTCATGAAAAATTAGGGGCAAAGAACATTGCTACAAGTATTATTAAAATAAATATAGATTATGCATAAGAAAATAGAAATCAAAAACAAGATGAAGATCCCTTATTACATTCACTTTCTTTAATTATTTACAATATGCAAACCATGTAGAGATGAATATACAATATTCCTTTCTTAATTTCCTTTTCCTTCACTAAACTCTTGTTTATGGTAATGTACAAGGTCTTCTACATCACAACATATTACACTTTACTTAATTTGATCACATTGTTTATTTGTTCAATCACATCAAGGCCGTTGTTATTCAACCCATCAACGATCTCATTATCACCCAATGCAATGTTTCATTAGTATCCATTATATCGTAACTGAAATACATGAAAAATATAATATATCAACACTCAAAATCAATAAAATGAAAATAAAAATAAAGGAATAACTAAATCATTATTTAAATAAATGGAATAACCAAATATCTGACACCAAGATCAATGGAATGATGGTATTAAAATCAATGAAATAACTAGAGGTCTCATACAAAAGCCAATGGAATGAAAGTATTAAAATCTATGAAATTATTGTATCATTGTTTTAAAATCAATAGAATAACCAGAGGCTTAACACCAAAAATAATATAATGACAATATTCAACAAAATGAATAATAAAAGCATTGATTTAAATAAATGAAATAGTCAGAGGTCTAAAATTAGAAATAATGGAATATGAAATGAACCCATTCGACTAAACAACAGCAACAAGATCAACAAAACATAAACCATAAACATTAACAAAGTGATTTACCTATTCCAGAATCCAAACAAACAAAGTCCGAATACAAAACAAATTACAATCTATATAACTTTTCACACTAAAAACATCCATAATACACTCTTAACAAAAACTTTAAACAATCAGTTTTTGCACAATTTTCACAAATTTTCAGTTTCCTAAAAGGTATATCCACCCATCAAACACTCTAAATTACACTCTAAACCGTTTAAATATTATTTTATACAATCATTTTTAAACCAACTTCTGTGTTTGCTTTTATCTATTAAATAATAAAAAAGACATTAAGTTAACAAATTCCATTATTAAACTAATCGAAACCATAAGGTATAGTATTTCATAAGTTATACAATCCATAGACTTAATAAATAAATAAAAAAGTAAACCAATCAGCTTTGACGTCTAGCAAGGATGTCGGATTGTAATGTTTCACGTATTCACGTTGCATCTTAGTCAACGTACTCAGATCAGCCATCATTATCTGAAATTCCTTCTCTCTTTTATGTTGCTCCACTTCTCCAGCTTTGAAAAAGCATTCTGCCTCTCAGCTTTTGCTCTATACCTCTCAGCTGTTACTCTATGCATCCCAACCACTGTTATGATTTTCTCAACTTGAAACTTCTCGTTTTCAATGGATAAATGGTCTTGTCACTCTTTTCTCAGTGGTCACCCTTTCAACTTTACCCAATGTCATTTCTTTTTGTGCTTATGCTTCTTATCGATCGTCAATTCCCCTAGGATCTCCGTTAGGTCTTTATGATTGGTCTTCCCTTTCTTTCGTTCCTCTTTTTTAGCTTTTCGACCAATTGATCTCTCTATGTCAGTTGAAAATGATCTTAAGATGTTATCATCATCCAAATTTATTTTATCTTGGATTTTGTTTAAGTTGCAACAAGTTTGCTTTCTTTTTGATGAAGCTTGTCCCATATGCAAGTTCCACTTTGGTGGGTGATATGATATATGATTTTCAACTAGTTCACGACTTTCAACCAAGGTGGCCCAAGACTTGCACACGACTCTCAACCATAGTAGCGCTGCCACAGGGAGTTTTACGAAAACGTTCAACCAAATCTCTTTGGGAAAGTAAGGTTTCTCTACTTCCAACTCTTGATGAGGGGTTGCAATTTCCAAAGATGTTGCAGGTTTTGTGATTCTTCTTCTTAATACACAACTCAATACATTATCCATTCTTCATGATTTTCAAGAAAGTCTGCATATTTTAGAAACATTGTATATCACGAACAATGATTAAGACTCTACAACTAATTTAAAAATATTCAATCCTAATAACAATAAAGAGAAACTAATAATCAAACAAGAAGTGTGTCTTTGTCATCTCATTGTATATTTCTTTAGCCATTTGTATCTATAAAGAACATAAAAATTCAAATATTACTCAAAAACAGATGAAAGTATCTTAAAAAAGTTTCACTTAGCATGACAAGTATTGAAACAAATAATCTATGCCTCATAAACATAATGGGTCCGTTTGAGAGTACATTAGATTTTGGTGCTGTGAGGTAAGTAATGTTAACAAAAAGTGTTTGGCAAGATACAAAAAAAATTGTGGTGAGATAAGTTGACGTACAGTTTAGTGTTTGGATGAATCAAACTGCGGTGAGTTTAAATAATATTTATTTGTCAAATATTATTGTAAAATGTAATAAAGGATTTTGTAAAGTCATTTTAGTTAACTAACATAATTAATTTTTGGATGAATTAGTTTTTTGAAAATAAAGTAACAATTTTGTTAACAATACTAATTTATATCATACATATTGATACCAAATGTAACAAATTTATATTATATGTTTCCTTACAAAAAGCTAAATAACTCCACGATAATCATATCACGTAAAGCAGTCATCTCAATATCTTCATTCAAGATTGAAGGCTCCCCAATGTCAGTTCCATTACCAATGCCATAGTCATTTTGTATGTTCACAGTTTTGTTAGCAAATGTGAGGAAATCTTCATCCTCAATGACTTGCCTTCGTATGAAATTATGCAATGCCATGCACGCCACAACAATCTTCGCTTGATCCTTATATTAATATGACAACATTGTTGATAGGATCAACCATTTCTTCTTTAATACACCAAAAGTACGCTCAATGACACTTCATAGAGAAGAATGAGCATGGTTGAATGCTTCCCGAGGACCCGAGGGTTGTGGACCATTGCGAAATACCTCTAAATAGTATCTCTACCCTTTTTAGGGCGCAAGGTATCCCTTTTGATTTGTATATCCGGCATCGACTAAGTAATATTTTCCTACATTAAATGATAGATATATTTATTAATTGTTTATAAAATTCAAAAAAAAAAGTGTATGACTGAATTGAAACTCACCAATGGGAGGGTGAGGAAAATTGCTATGATAATTTCCAATAACATGATTGAATACTCGAAAGTCATGAGCTGACTCATCTAACCCGCATAAACAAACGTGAACATGTCAAAATCACATACTACCATAACATTCTGGGTCATCACTCCTTTCCTGCCAATGTATGGAATACGTTCATCAGGTGGCACTACTGTCTATGACTGTCATCAATTGCCCCAATGAAATCCTTGAAAAAAGGATAATACTCATCACTATCTACGATTTTACATGGCGTTGCGATAAATTCAGGATCTCTTGGCCTTATAATATTAATAGACATACGTATTAGGCTCTCTAACACTTTGTGAAATTGATGTGAGATTGTTTCACCTGAATATTGAAATCGATCCTGAACTACTCTAGTACTAACACCTTGTGCAACGATATATACGAAAATGGCTACCGTCTCTCTCAATCCAACTTTACGTGATGCCACCAAGCCATACTTTGTTGACAATTCATTGTAGAAATCAATGAATACGCTTTGGTCCATCCTCAATATTGACAATGATTTGTTTGGATTACCTCTAAGCAAATCTACTATGTATTTATGCTCCGACAACGGTGAAGTCTAACATCTTTGCGGTGGTGCAGCATATGTCAGTTCACTAAATGCCACCACTGCTCCTAAAATGGTTGCATTTGTAATAAACTCTTCATCATCCCAATTTTTATCGTTCGTCATTACCTATTAACATATTCAAAAGGTACATAGAAAGAGCAAGGCAAGACAAGACATAATACTTTGGATATATATGCATATAATACTATACAATTAGTGTTCATCATATGACAGATTTGAAATTAACACAGAAGAATGAGGAAGACATTACATTAACTTAGCACATTGCCTATACATGTATGAAATTATCTCGCATAGATTTTCATATACATATCTCTCTATACATGTATTTCATTATCTCACATAACTTGAATTCTAATAGAAACCATAATAACATATCAAAATCACAAAAAAAAAAGAAAAACCACATATATAATACTATATGGGACATTCAGTTGGGGCAAAACATATTGCAACCATGATAAAACAACATAGCACAATCACAAATTTACGTTGATTTTTCTCTCCCACCATTCGTTGTCTACAAGCATCGTCTGACGAATAGGATCCCATCCAAGCCCCAACTCTCCAATCAATAACTTCTCCCACAAACGTCATTCTTTTCTCAAATTATCCCGTTTATTCTTCAATTGAGTTTGATCATATGATCTACTCGTTTTTTCTTTAAAAGTTGCACTTATATTCTTCCAACCTTCTTGACTAAAGTGAGTGTTAGGCCTATCACCAGCCTTTTGGTGATCGACACATATGTTGATAAATGCCTTTGTCAATGAGGCATCCCAATTTGCCTTGTCAGTTTGAGAATTTTCTTTAGTCACATTAGTATTTTGTTGACTCATTCTACAATATTTACATCACCAATGATATGTGTAAAATTAACAAGTAATATACATGTTATGTTTATAACCTAAATGCATCACACTGATGTGTTCATACCATGAAATTGATCCAATGAGAATGACTAAAGAATACAGATATTTCCATATAGAAAAGGAGTAGTCATATGTTACTGAGAATAAAAGGGCTAAGGGTGATGAAGTTACCTCAAATTTCAACAGATTTTTTCCCTCTTCAACAAAGCTTTTAAATCGAATCACAACTTCATTTATGCCTGAACATTTAGCATATTTTGGTGAAGAAGATAAATAATTGATAACAGAAGGGTGAAGAAGATAGATAATTGACAGAAGAGGAGAGCTCTGTGAAGAAGACGTATTACCTGCAGAGTAAAACTTATTAGACATGGCGCAGAGGGGAGAAGTAGATGAGAGAAATTGTGTAAAGGTTAGGATGGTCAAAATATGTTAAAATAATGAGGGTAAGCGAGTAAATTGTAGCGTGTTTTTTTTCCGAAACGAAGTCTTATGAAACGCATTCACACGTTAAAGCAACTGAGAGCTGCTTTCACTCTCACCTAGATCGAAAATCACAGCCAAACGCATTAAAGTCGAACGCGTTGTTAATTGTTGACACGCAATAACGTTTTTTTGTGTATGTCGTGGACCCAAACGAGCCCAATAATAGTGATTTACGTAGTTTTGTACCTTGTCAATCTCGATGGTATTGGATGATCGAGAATCCTGTACTTATGTTAGGAATCCATAGAACTTGTTGACAGCAAGTTGGATGGCTGCCTATAAGCTACTTATGGATCTCTCCATACACTTGTTATGATTAGCGCCTTTTGTCGCATTTTATGTTGCTAAAATTCTTTGCCAAACGTCTTGGCCTTTTGATTTGTACCTTGTACTACGTCTATACTTGTATTTAGGCAAGCTGAGACTACATTTTGGTCCTCCTCAATTGAGAAGTTACCGCCATGATTGGTGGTAGTTTGCCATCTCTTTTTGAGAGCTATTACTTCTTCACAGGAACTAAGATTTTGAATATTACTCTGGGTATTGTATGATGCTCCATCAAGGAATGACTCAAAATTCTTCTGAAATTGGGCTTCCATTCCTGTTTCATCATAAGAACATCAAGTTGCATTTGCCATTTTACATAATCCAGATTCCATAACAAATTTAGTAGAACAACAATAGTGAAACAATACTAAAACAACTGAATTTGATAGTTAGTTAAAAACCCAAATAAAAAATAAGATACAACCAAAAGGAATGTCAATAATTTCAATACATACACCACATAGCTACAATCTCCAATTCTCAAAATTCAAGTTTTAACACAATGGGTGGAACAAACTCAAAAGAACTCATTCTTAAAATTTAATCAAGAAAGAAATTGAGAATTTACAAAGAAATTACCTCCAAGAAGAAGAATTAAAGCAGCAAACCCCCAACAAACACTATCTAACAAAAATGCTAAACTTATATCAATGTCTCAAAACACAAAGAAGACCAAATTAAAGGCAAAAATAAGACTTGCCTAAATTTCTTAATCTGTGATTGTGAAAATTGGAGTCTCGTAGATGGCTTGAACACTATAAAAATGAAGATCAAAGAAGGTGGCTTCATCTTTCGCATTTTGGTGAGGAGTTTTGTCTTTCGAGCAAGTTCCCTTCTATTCAGCGGCAAGGGAAATAGTAAGGTGTAGATAAAGATGCAAGGAGTCGAGCTGCAATTTTTTAATCAAAAAATTCTTGAGTTTGCTATAGTGCTACAACCAAAGACCAATCTCATTGTAGCAAATTTGGCATATGAGATGCTGTCTCTGATGTGATACAATTTTCCACAAAAAAACAAAATTGGGGATGAGTCATGACATTACGGTGCTTCAGTTTAGTAGGTCGATGGCCCTTATCAATGGTCGAACAATCGACCTTGAGTTCCGACAATGGTGGGGCGCAAGGAAGAGAGGGATAGAAGAGAGAGATAGTGAGCGGGAGAGAGGGTAAATATAAGATAAAAAATAATGAAATTGAAGTTTCCAACTTAATTGTTGACATGGACATGTCACAAAAAAGCCATGTTACATGTGTATGGAGCTCATTTATCATTTTCGTTCGTGAAATTAAAGCCCAGGTGGCCAGGACCTGATATCACATTAGTATCTTGCACCGTGGACGGATGCGCGGTAAAAATGATGAAAATGAATCTCAGATCAATCACGTGCCAATGAAGTCAAAATTAAATACGTGGCTAGATCAAGCGAAGGCGACCATCGTAGTATCATACAGATGCGTGCACAAGATGTATCACCCACACCGGTAATTTCCCAGACAGGTGCCCCTCCAGTATGTACACTAGTACATAATGATCTCTTATGATAAGTTGATCCCTCAATTTATTCATCGAGACCTCTCGCTCTGGTCTGTGTTCTCTCTCTTCTTTGCATCTTTGGGTTACGTACTTCGATCGAAACCCTAGGGTTTGAATCGATACTTCTCTCAATCGAAATTCACGTGCAAACTGATATTTCACTCATTTGTTTGTCGATCAGATCGTGAATTTTCGGTTGAATTGTTCTCTATCTGGTGAAAATGCCGTCAGTCTACGGAGCTCGATTGACCACATTCGAGGACGCTGAAAAGGAGAGCGAGTATGGTTATGTTCGCAAGGTATTTTGATTCTTACATATGAGTAATTAGATTAGTTTCGTGGATCTGTTCAGGTGAATTTTGTGCTTCGTAAGTTCATTTTGGAGCGGAGTGATCGTTATCTGGAGTTTTTGATGGTTAAACATGGACTGATCAGATCAGGATCGTATAGTTTCTTATTTGAAATTGATTCATGTTGAATTTGGGTGATGGATCCGTTTTTTGGATTTTGAGTGGCTATAACAGTTTGAATTAGGAGGAATTGGTCGATTTATTGTCTTCGGCACTGTGGGTTGGATGCTTAACTAGAAGTATTGAATATGCTCTAGTGGATATTTTTAGATGATTTACCATGCTTTTGCTCTAAGATATGTTTCTGTTTTCTATACTGAATACCAAGTGATTGGATGGATTTGATTAAAATTGTTGGTGATATGATTGTTCTTAGTTGACGTCTATGGTTTTGGGAGTCTGGAAATCTTTGTATAGTGGTTAATGATTTGCTTTTTAGTGTCATTTTCAAGTGAGGTTTGTCGACTGAAATATAGCAGTCACTTGGTAGTATTTTCATGATATCATTGTCAACAAGTGTCTGAGATACCCTGGTATTTTTTTTTTTATTTTTGGATTGTAAAATGAGTGTAGACAAGCTCCTGTTAAAGATTCATATACATTTTTGGAGATTTATTGATCTGGCCTTTGGCTAAGTACCTCATCTATTCTTACCTTTCCTTTTCTCCTCAGCTCTTCGCCTAGTTCCCATCAGGCAACAACGGTTCTGCCTGACCCGACTATTTGGCCTTTGGCTAAGTGCCTATTTTACTCTGCTGTCAATACTTAGACTTGGTTTTAATATGCCATTTGCTCTATCATGGTAGAATTCTGTGCGCTATTGCATGAGTAGCAAATCATGAATGAAAAAGAATTCTATTGTTACATTTGTTTGTGTTGGGTAAATTCCGTTCAGTCTCCTTCAATGGTTGTTCTTTGAGTTAATATATTATTAGATTTGCTCACTGATACTGATTTTGAAACTTGGACATTTTTCTGAGAGCTCTAAACTGTAATTACTCATTAAGATAGAGAAGGGACCTTAAATGCATTTTATTTTCACCCATATTTGCACTTATCAGATGTGGTTTGCCAGGTGTCTGGACCAGTCGTCATTGCAGATGGCATGGCTGGAGCTGCAATGTATGAACTAGTCCGAGTTGGGCATGATAACCTGATTGGTGAAATTATTCGTCTGGAGGGGGATTCTGCCACAATCCAAGGTCAGATTACTACTATTGACCTTCCACAATCGTTTTTGGGGTCTTAGATCCTGTCTTTCTTGCATAGTTCTTTTGTCTTTGGTTGTGAGTAGTCTCTACTATACCTCATTTTAGGGCAGAGGAGATGCCATAAAGCTGCAGGACCATCGGTCCATTGCATGTCTGTTCTGGCTCCCCACTACAGACATCTCTACCATAGATAGAAAGAAAGATATTGAGCTTTTAGAATAATAAACCACTTCCATTGCATCAAGTGCTGTTAAATTGATGGAAAGAGAGGAACAAAAGAGCTTTGAAAATCTAGACATTCATTTTGATGTTTTAAAGGATTGGTGGATATGCATATTTTGTTCTTGGTTTAGTGAATCTAGCATAATAGCTGACACTCTGTTTAAAGTAATAGAACACATCTCTTGTAACGTATAAGTGATTGTATATGGGTCACCCCCCTGGGAAGTGACAGTGATTTAACATCAAAATATTTTTCCTGTTTTGTTTCAGTGTATGAGGAAACAGCTGGTTTAATGGTCAACGATCCTGTTTTACGAACGCACAAGGTTACCATACTATTTTCCCATTCTTGCTCCTACAAATGACATGTTGACTGTGCCTGCTAAACAGTTTTGTGTTCCGTTGCAGCCTTTGTCAGTGGAGTTGGGACCAGGAATACTGGGGACTATTTTTGATGGCATACAGGTTCGCTTGAACTTCCAAGAGGAATGTTGTCCTTTTGATATATTTAAGCTTTATATTGTTTCATGAATGTTAGAACTGAAATCTAATGGCTGTCCCTTTTTTTGTTGCTACTTTGTGCACATGCAAAAATAGAGGCCTTTGAAAACTATTGCAAGAATATCTGGTGATGTTTACATCCCTCGTGGTGTCTCAGTGCCAGCCCTTGACAAAGATGTGCTCTGGGAGTTTCAGCCTAAGAAATTAGGTAATTGGTGGAAAGTTAGAGACAATTTTGTAGCAACAACTCTTTATTTTTTGTTTTGATTCCAAGTCTATTATTTTTGGTTGCAGGTGAAGGAGATCTTGTGACTGGTGGTGATTTGTATGCTGTAAGTTTATTGGCTGATCTTTTTTTATATGGATTGTCTGAAAATGGTAGCATGGGTTGAATCTGCTCATTCTGAGACTCTGGAACTCATCGAAACTGTTGAATGGATTTCTATGCAGACCGTATTTGAAAACAGTCTAATGGAACACCATGTTGCCCTCCCACCTGATTCGATGGGAAAAATCACTTACATTGCTCCTCCTGGTCAATATTCATTGAAGGTTTGTCATTCTAACAAACATTAATTCCATTTGAATGATCCTGAGATGTACATGTTCTCTTTGTTGTGACTTGTTATGTGAAATATGCGTAGTGCAAAAAGTAATGTCTGAAACTGGAGATGTTGTCATTGGCGTGATGCTTATAGATGATCTTTCATTGTAATTGTTTTACTTTTGAATTGAGTAGGAATTTTGTAGGAGCTCATGCATTCATGTTTTTCATAATTTCAGGATACTGTGTTAGAGCTTGAGTTTCAAGGCGTCACAAAAAAGTTTACGATGCTTCAGGTTTGTATTTTTCACATGCATATCATTTTGGGCATTTCAGTATGTACTTGGTGGCAATAACTGTTGGGTTCTAATTTTCCATTGTATTGTGTACTTGCAGACTTGGCCTGTCCGTACACCCAGGCCTGTTGCGGCCAAACTTGCTGCTGATACCCCACTGCTTACTGGGCAGGTATTCACAGTATCTTTTTTTGAGTATTGAGAAGAAGAGAATGTCAAACTAAAAGTACAGTTATCTACATGAAAGAAGCTCTGACATGAGACACACATTAATACTTATACTACCAATACAAATTCTCTTACATTGTGAGTTGTTTATGTCTTCATCTTGACTCAGCGTGTTCTTGATGCTCTTTTCCCCTCTGTTCTTGGTGGGACTTGTGCCATACCTGGTGCATTTGGTTGTGGAAAAACTGTCATTAGTCAAGCTCTTTCCAAGGTAGATCTGTCTTCCTTGCTGGTTTTCTTGAATTACTTTCTTCTGCTTGTGTTATAAATAATTAATTATGTTATGTTTTGCTTGTGCAGTACTCTAATTCAGACACTGTTGTTTATGTTGGCTGTGGGGAGCGAGGAAATGAAATGGCAGAGGTTTGCATTTCTCTATGTTCGTGTTGCCTGCAATTTCTATTAAATGCAAAATTTTCATTTTCAATAATAAACTATTCAGGTGCTTATGGATTTTCCTCAACTGACAATGACACTACCTGATGGTCGTGAAGAATCTGTCATGAAGCGCACGACACTTGTTGCAAACACCTCTAATATGCCCGTGGCTGCTCGGGAGGCATCAATTTATACAGGTGAATCATATAGCACTGTTTTTTTTTATTTGTTATTGAATAAAGGGTTGAAGAGTAATTTTATAATGAAGGTTTATTGTCTCCTTGGCTTGATTTTTCTTGTTGGTAATTTGGTTTGCTGATGCTAATATCTAAAAAGGTCTCATTTGTGTAACAGCTTTAATAGTTCAGTTTCGAAATAAATAAAATTTGATATTAACGTGTTGTTGCATAGTTATTATGTATGTTGAAAAAGGGGTTACTTGTTGACGACTATTCATGTTTACTACTGTTATGTAGAGTTCAATGCAATAACGAACTATTATCAATAATTATATGAACGGCGTATTTTTCGTGAGAAAATTGAAAATGAGAAAATTTTCAGCGGAATCCTTGGTGCTTGTCAGTACAATTAACTTAAAGAAGTGCATATTAAAAACTTAATTTTTTGATTTCTTTGATTCTAAGATCTATGTTATACACTTAAATGTTTTTAAAAACCTATTAATTTGATAATTTTCTTTAAATGAGTCAAATAAATCATTATTCCTTACTGCCTATCAAAGATGATTTGGTCAGCTAGGAGTTTGTGATATATAGGAATTTAAATGAGAACAACATCATGGATTCATTGAGAAGTGCTTTAAAATGTATTTTACAATATTTTTATTAAACAAATCATCCCATTAGATGTATTAATTGTACTGTCAAATACAAAGGAGGATTGCTCTGAAGATTTTCTGTTTTTCATATGCACAGCAAAATATGCAGTTGACGAGATTTAAAGAAATAGGTTTTTTTCAGAAGTTCATTTAGGTTTCAGGTTGTGAAAGGAATTAATGTCCCATTCGTACTTATATTCTTATGAAACATCAATTGGCTCCTTTTGCATGGGGATTAAGATCATATTGTGGAAGTAATTTATAGGCATTTAACATTTATCTTGTGAAGAATTTTTTTTATATTCAATTTTATGTGGCTCGTATATTTTCACTCATATTGTGAACTGTGAAGTGAGTTATGCTCTTGTGAAGTCCTTGTACTCATGTTCTTCAATTTATTTGATGTGTATATTCAGGAATCACTATTGCTGAATACTTTAGAGATATGGGCTACAATGTGAGCATGATGGCAGATTCAACATCCCGTTGGGCTGAAGCTCTGCGTGAAATTTCTGGACGGCTGGTTAGTACATCTCCTAGTTTTAGTTTGTGTAACACAGAAAATTTAGTTTGACATTTCGAATGCTGAATATGTTACTTAGTTAAGTTATTACATCAATTTTTTCTCGGGATGGTTCCATATCAGCCCCTTGTTGTTCCGTCTGTTACTCTGTTATTTGCTGATATTAGTGAACAGAGAAAAATATCAAGATATTATCATTGTTTATAGGTTAGAACAATGCCAATGTGTTTAAGGTGATAGATTATGCATTGTTAAAACTTAAAATCTGTGAGCAAGTGGGTGTTGATGTGTCTGTTGAAAGATGGTTGTCTCATGGGGATAATTGGTTGAATTGTTTTCTTAACTAATTTTCCTTGATACAAGATGGTAAAATTTTGTTGCACTTTATTGTTTTTTTGTGCAAACTTTCTTTGTCTGAGAATGTCTAGATCGTAGAAAATGAGTCAGCAGCAGAAGGGATTAATTTGTTGGTGCCCTAATTAAGAATATTCTTCATCACTGTTGAAGCATATATATATGGAAACTGTCAATTTTTTTGCTTATGCCTTATAGTGGCTCATACACTCTCTAAAAGGACCTATTCGAGAGAGGAGAGGGTACCACATATATCATATATGTATATACAATTCACCCAAACTAGACGTTGTGGGACGTTTATCTTTTAACACTCCCCTCACTTGTGGGCTGGACAATCTGAAGGCCCAACAAGTGTAACAAAGGGCAAACCATGGCCCAAGAAACGGGTGGAGGTAAGGCCGTCCAAGAACACATCGCTGGAGGCTCGCTTGATACCTCGTTAAATTTTTGCTTATAAGTGGCCCATACACACTCCCTAATAGGTCCTTTTAGGTGAGATGTTGGTTTGTGTTGATACTAATTATTTCACATCATATGTGTAAGTTTGCCACACTGTAACCTCCCTTGACCTTTTTTGGGTGTTGGTGGAAATTTAGTGTTTCTATATACAAGATTTTGAACTTTTTAATGTCTAATTAAATCTTTTTTTTACTCCATGATCCATTGTTCACATGGAATGCCACAGGATTTTTATATCAACTATTAGCTACTCCACATATCATGTGAGGATATAGTCAGTATATCTCTTGGCTGTCTCTGACCTACCCACTACGGGAGCCGTGTCCACGGGTGTTGTTTACTACATTAGCTACTGCTTCCATTTTTTCTTAATGATAAACTATTGTGGTACGCTTGATTGGGTTTGCCACCCTCAAGCGTACCACACTGTTGATGACTACTCTGCTAATGACTAGAATGCTTGTATCCTATTGTTGATGACTTTATAGTTGTAGGCTGAATTCTGAGGTGGTTCAGTCTCAATTATTAACTGAAGATTATCTTACAGTGATTGTCACCACTTTTCATGCTTTTGATTGTGTAAAAATACATTTAACTATGTCGAAATGCATTTCATAAAAATTGCTGCTTCTGTTAGAAAGTTTCATCAAATAGTTGAGTTGAAAGGTATGATTGTACGACTCTGATGCCATTTTTCTTTTTTTCTTTTTTGCAGGCAGAAATGCCTGCTGATAGTGGGTACCCTGCTTATTTGGCAGCACGTTTAGCCTCATTTTATGAACGTGCTGGTAAAGTAAAATGTCTTGGTGGACCAGAACGTAGTGGTAGTGTCACAATTGTTGGCGCTGTATCTCCTCCTGGAGGAGACTTTTCCGATCCTGTGACATCTGCCACCCTCAGCATTGTTCAGGTAAATATGGATTATTTTTTATGTATCATTTCCATTGCTGAAGCCAGTCAGAAGGTTTTTATTTCCCCTAATGCTTTAGAGCTGCTGATTGGATCTCTTTCATATCTAGTTTCGTTTCTCTCTTCTATGTTTTGCCCTAGTCAAGGTTGGTCTATTTGACGAGCTCACTAATATATCTCTTGAAGGAAAAAAAGGAAAGATAGAAGCTCACTTACCAAATACTGGTTCTTTTTTAATGCTTGTGTATTGAATATTATTTTGATAATACTGCAGGTCTTCTGGGGTTTGGATAAGAAACTTGCTCAAAGAAAACATTTTCCTTCTGTGAACTGGCTCATTTCCTACTCAAAGTACTCGGGGGTATGTTCTTAATCTGTTAATTCTTGTCATCTGCCCCCAAATAGTTCCATATTGTAAAAAATTAGCCTAGTACTGTCAAAGACTCCATGATCCCAAGCCTTCAAGCCTGGTTATCATGGAACAAGATAAAGTTAGCACAAACATGACTCATTTATCAAGCTTCAAGCTCAAATAGCAGTATGAAAAGCATGAAAAACGGTTCAAACTGTCAAATTCATGATACAAGTGATGCCACACAAACTAAATGTATGTGTATGAGGGTCAGTGCATCCACTATTTTCACAGTAGAAATGACCAATTTGGATTTAAATTTCATACAACAATATGATTTAGTAGAGAGCCTGCTGTGGCTGCTATGGTTGAAGCTTAATGTTTTGTGTTTGATATTCTTCTGTTTGCAGGCTTTGGAATCTTTCTATGAGCAATTTGATCCAGATTTTATTAACATCAGGACAAAGGCCCGTGAGGTGCTGCAGAGAGAGGATGACCTGAATGAAATTGTCCAAGTATGCCTCCTTGGTTTAATTTTTCCTCACCCTGGCTTGATGTTTATAAACAATTAGCTATGTTAAATTTGTAAGGGAAATGAAGAAACTGTTGAATGTTTTTTCAATGCTCTGCTGCTTCAATGACTTGGGGTCAGTGAATTTTTTTTTTTGAGAGGCAATATATATGAAGTTTGTTATGTCTCCTTCTCATTGATTTTGTGCTACAAATCACAGCAATTAGTATAGGAGGGGGTTTCTGGTACTTAAATTTGGGCAGACTATATCTGGCTTCTACTTTATTTTATCTTTTGACAATATCACGATGAAATTTTAATTCAAATGGTTAACTTTATCTGCTGTTTGGATACTGCAGCTTGTCGGAAAGGACGCTTTAGCTGAACAAGATAAAATCACACTGGAAACAGCTAAACTTTTAAGGGAGGACTATCTTGCTCAGAATGCATTTACTCCGTGAGTTCCAGTTTCAGTTTTAGTCTCTTTAGAAGTTATCATTATGCAAATTGCCAATCAATTTATTGGGTTTTGGGTTATATTTTCCTCTTGGTTGTGGTTGCATGGGTGCACAGATATGACAAGTTCTGCCCCTTCTACAAGTCTGTCTGGATGATGCGCAACATAATCCATTTTTATAATTTGGCCAACCAGGTATGTCATAAATTTCCCGCCCTTCATTTTTTACCCTTTTCAATCTTTTATTGATCTGCATTTTCTTGTGAGTTTGAGGTACTCACCATGACTTGGATGTCATGCCTGAGACGATAAAATTCCTTTGCCCTGCATTTGTTTGTTTTCTTGAGAACCAAGAAGAGGATAGAGTTTATTTGATCCATTCTTGCCACTTCAAGCCTGTGTTTCAAGTGGATATGTGGATCACTAAATATCAACCTGGTTATGTTATCACTAAATGTCCTTGTAATGCATTGGCGCTGCTGTTCGTTCCTTGAAAGATGTTGAAACTAATTTCCTTTCATTCATTTTTTTCGTTTGATTTTTATTACTTGAGAATGATAATTAATAGATAACTCTTTGAAATTTCTCTCTCATGATGAATTATGAGAAGTTACAACATTGGTAAACCCCCCTGGGTTTATCATTCATTTCAAAGAGCCTATTTTATGGTTCACTGGGAACTGGGAAGAGACGACAAAGAATCACTATGGGTTTTCATGACTATGTACTGATAATCAGACAACAGTAATATTTTCTAGTAGATTACGTTTGCATCATCTCTGTTAAAGTAAGTTACACACATTGATATGCTATTGTAGTATTGTTTTGTGGGTGCATAGGTCCTACGCTTGTAGGCTTGAAAAGAACATCTTGTCATTATCAGTAAAATGGTCATGCATATTGTTGATTTAATAAGTTATGCTATGTAATGGGCAGGCAACTGAGAGAGCTCCTGGTATGGATGGTCAGAAGATAACTTACACTCTTATTAAGCATCGTCTGGGAGATCTCTTTTATCGTCTAGTGTAAGTAAAAATAATGGTGTTAATGTATAGTGTACTTCCCAAATGGCATTATATATGCAATGCACGGGCACATGTGCGTTCACAATGTAATGCATTTGATGAATAGTGACAACTCTTCTGCTTCCCTGGTATTGCAGGTCTCAGAAATTCGAGGATCCAGCAGAAGGGGAAGAAGCTCTTGTGGAAAAATTCAAGAAGCTGCACGAGGACTTGACTGCTGGTTTCCGTGCCCTGGAGGATGAGACTCGATGATTTGAAGTTGTGATGCTTATTTCATAGTAATTTTCACAGTTATGAGCCTTCAGGTGGTGGCACTTGGTTTCCATCTTTCAGTGTATGTACCAAAAAAAAAGTATGTAGAACCGGAATTTGGCGGTAGATGTCCCGCCACATGGGTCATTATTTGGGCCTTGATATCAGATGAGGTGTGTTAGCTATATTTCTATATCTTCCGTCCCATGAGCTGCCATAGCAACAGACTGGATCGATGCTATTTTATGTATTTATTATGCAATAAAGCTTGTCTTGTTTGGTTCCCATTTGTATGATCATATTCATTAGTTAAAGAAACTTTTCTCGACACTCTGTGTTGCGTAGTAGAGAATTGTATCAAGCTTACATCCTAAATATGCACAAATCCTCGTTTCACACTTCGTTCTTAAATTTGTTTGGCTGTATGTATTGGTATTGGTCTCTCTGTTATAACGTTGCTTGCATTTGCAAGTGACAAAAAACGTGTGGTTGTTGAAATTTAATGTGTTGTGTGGTGCTGATTCTAATAGGAATACCTGTAAAATTCGAAACCTATTGTGTTCTTTCCGTTGTCATTTTCCATGAAAATCGTTTTATAGTTAATGGGCCCAGTACTTTCATCAATCTGTAGGCCATGTTTGGAAGTAAATGGACAAAGAAAATAACTTTTGCTTCTGAAACGATGTCAACATTTCGTCTTCTTCATGGTACATTACCTGGTTCTTTGAAGTATGTCAACATTTAGAGGATGTGAACTCGATGCTAAAGGATGGTTTTGAGGATTAAACCTGTAGTGCCTTGGTTGTATTGTATTGGAACATTAGTTTACAACTAACACTTCCATAGAACACATCTCAAGGAAGAATGAAACATAAACTGGCCACACCCTTTTGTCTTCTCATGCTTTCTGCAGAAGAGTCGTCTGCATCATAATTGAACGTAAAAGTACCAGTGTTCCAAAGACGCAAATTATTTTAAGCATTGGAAACCTGGTGTTTTATGTATGTAGAAACATCCATCATCAAAGAAGAGGAGGAAGGTAACAGGGACCCTCAAATCGACAAAAGGAAATTAAGCCTCATGACACACTTTTGTCTTTGAACATTCATAAGCATCAATTGTCATCAAAGGGATAAGAAATGTTGAAAAAGCAAGACAGTATAAATACATCTTGTACGCACTCCAGTAATGTATCATAGAGAGAAATCCAGGTAGACATGGACAAGAACAAGAGCGGGTACTTCATACACCTCTTAACTAAAACATCGAATGATGAGAAAACATAAGAAGAAATATCGTTACGGCTTCACACTCGGGATTTGGCACATATTAACCTGGGCCAACTTTAGGAATGTCATAATGCTCGCTCATATTTGCCAGATACTGGTTGAAATCTTGAATCCTATCACGATGGGATTTATCAGCTTCCTTGGCCAATCGATGGACATCAAGTTGCTCCCTCTGTTCAATGTACCGTCTCTCTGCAGGTGTGAGATAGTCATCATAATGAGCAGGTTTCTCTTTTCCACTAGACTCATTTACATCACCAGTATCTTCCTCATGATGATCATTTGACACTTCAATGCTACCACCTAAAACACATATCAGATGACTGTAAGATACCCACCATCTACTCTAACATTTACCTCACAATAGTATCATGACATAAAGAGGTCAAGAGCAGCATTCACAACGGCAGTAACAGGGCTGTCAACACCATGCAACAACTATGACATTATCCCAGTTCTCATATTTTTTGTTTTGTTTATGTTGAGGAAAAGAGAAACAGAAAAACAAATTATCTGTTCATTCATAGTAGAATTATCCCAATTTTATGATCCCAAAGGTAACAATTTCAAGGAAGGTGAGCAGTCTGTCCCAACCAAAATATTAAGAGACCCACATCACAAAAATAAGGATCCAAACACAAATCCTTTTAAATGATGATTTGAAAATTTTTGACTCAGTTTATCCAAGGGGAGAGACTTCAAGGATGATATTATAAATTAATCAAAGTAGGGGATAACAATATAAAATTTTAGTCAATGGAAAGAAAATGCAAAAAGTACCAGTAGCATTCAATGTTGTAAAAATCGCTAGTCGGCCGCTAGACAGTTCGCGGGGATTGGGGATTAATTGGATTAATCGGGGACCAGTCGGGGATTAATCGGATTAATCGTTTTGAGTTTTTTTAATTAAAAAATAAATAAATAAATATATATATATATATGTAAAAACACAATATAAATGAAAATAATACCTTGAACACATACAGAGTGCTGTGAAGGCAACATATTTAGTAATAATAAGAATTTATAAATATCGAATAAATTATTATGTTATTATTGTCAACATATTAAAGCATATATTATTATATTATCACCACTAACTCAGTCTCTGTAAAGTATTGTATCACCACAGCACCAGTGCACCACTTACTTGCTGACTGATCACTGATCACAACATATAAAAGCAGATATAATATCCCACTATGTCAATGACAGCACAACTGAGAAATCGACAAGTGTAGTTTTTGGTCAGGTGAACTGTGAACAAGTAACTCAATATAATAATAATATCTTACAAACAAAATAATAATAAATATATAATAAATCGAGAACTTCAAGTTTCAAGTTGCAATCGCGACAGATGCAGTCGCAATCGGTGAAGGAAGAGGAAGGAGACAACACCGCGGCAGTCGCAATCGACGGAGAAGGGCAGTTGTGACAGTTGCGACTCGGGAGAAGGAAGAAGCAGTGTGACACAGTGACAGTCGCGAGAGGGTGAGAACGAAGAAGAAAACACTGGGCCGATTAACTCCGACTATGCCGATTAATCCCGACTAATTGGTATAATCGGTGACCCGATTACCCTCTAGTCGAAGCGGCGAGCCTCGACTAGCGACTAGTCGGCCAACTAGAGGGATTTTTGCAACATTGGACTAGCATTAAACAACTATATAGACCAAATTCACGCTTTAGTAAGAACAAGGTTGACTAACCTGCTGAAAGCTCATCCTCTGTTACTCGAGAGATTTGATCAAGAATCTTCTTATGTTTCTTTTTCTTCTTCATCCCACCTGCCTTCACATCCAAGGCTTTTCCCTTAAGCTTTAACTTCCCACCAACAACATTATCATATGCCGACATATTTCCTGCAAAGAAAACTTGATGAATAAACATCTTAGTGGTAAACAACACCCGAGGACAAGGCTCCCGCAGTGGGTAGGGTTGAAGACAGACAAGATGTACGCAGACTTTACTCCCACATAATATGTGGAGAGACTATTTTAGGAATTAAACTTGTCACCTTTAGGTTGCATCCTTGCAACTCTATCACTGGCTCGCACGTTTGCCCATAAATAAACATCATTTAATGGATGTGGAAAAACAAATAAAACAATATAAGCAAAAGCATCAAGGAGTACATATTTTTTCCCCCACAAACTTTACTCCCACATAATATGTGGCGAGACTATTTTAGGAATTAAACTTTTCACCTTTAGGTTGTATCCTTGCAACTCTATCACTGGCCCGCATGTTTGCCCATAAATAAACATCATTTAATGGATGTGGAAAAACAAATAAAACAATATGAGCAAAAGCATCAAGGAGTACATATTTTTTCCCCCACAGGGGTAAGAGGGTTGAAGGGTCCTGAAGTTCCTTAATGATAATAAAATCAGTACGTCATAATTCTCCAGCCACCCATTTACAATGATGACATTTTCCGTCACTGAAAGATTTCTTTTTCCAGATATTGGAAAAGGCAATGAGAAAAGAAAACGGTGGGAGTAGTCATGAAGTTGCAAGACAATTTTAAAAATCAAGAGATCACTTTGTCCACATATTATGCACTTCTTAGAGCTATGACTGCATCCGTAATATATGTCCATGAAGACAACAAACCACAATTCAACTACTACATACTCCCAAACGGTGACAACTCCATCAAGAAAAACTTCGTAAACAAATACAAGGTTGTATGGCTAACTGAAGGTTGCATGGCAAGGGTTTACAACAAATATTTTCAACCAACACAAAATCTACTTTGCAGTAACTTTCTTGAGTTTTCATACCAAACAAAATCAACATAGTTACTGAAGGCTGAGAAATAAGTGGACTCATGTTCTGTAAAAGCAGATGATACAACGAGGTGGAGAGACTAAAAGCACTGATACCTTGTTCCACATTACTATGAAGTTAAGCAAATATAGCATATGAAATAAAAAGCAGCAGGCAATATTAACTCACTATTGAGCATATAGAAATATGTTGTAACCTAGAATCCAGAATTGAGGCACCCCATGATGAGAACAACTTAATGTTCATTCAATTGAAGATGACATACAAAAAGTCAAAAACCACAAGCGGATATGATTATTTAAGAATAATGATGCATCATTCTTCTTCTTTTTCTTCCTTTTCTAAGCACACTGAATCATCATTCGCTCAATTCAATTCAAAATATCATATGCTACAATAGAGTCACAGAAAATTAAACACAACAGCTTCCAAGTGTTAGACAGAATCTACATAAATCCCCCTACCCTCTCCATCTGCGAATGTAATAGCATTCGCTCACAGACCTAAAGCCAGAGAACAATGTACAAACCACAAATCAACCTAATTTTGAGTGACGTTCTGAATTCACAATCGCATACATGAAGATTTAGCTAACACTACCCCATATTAATACTAGGGCACACGGATTATCATCCGATTCTGTAGCATCACAAAAAATCACAATAATATCTTAACGGAGAATTTCAAGGCATACGGGCACATCATAGCCAGTCCATCAGAACTAATATAATTTTCAACTTGCAGGAATAATCAAAACAGCATAAACAATGGAAGAAAGAGAAACCCACAAAAACGCAGATCAGAGACTAGGTGTTGAGTGGAAAACCTACCGGCGGCCACGACTACGATGAACCGCAGGGACGCTGGTGGAGGAAGAGTAGGTGGAGAGAGAGGAAGAAGGTGGAGAGGAGGAGGAAGAGGGCACGATCTGTCGATGCTATGGATATCAAGAAAAAACAGGGGTAGAATCGGAAGAATGTGTAGGTTCTCGAAAACTAAACCGGGACATGATTTTCATTTCCTTTATAGTGCCTGCCAAGTCCGTAACTGGATAGGAATTGGTTCTCAGGACAGGACAGGACACGACAGGATAGGACTCAAAAGTTCCTTTGTGAGTTCGCAAACATATTTTGTCAATAGAAAATTTCAATCAAATGGTTCCCAATGAATTTTCATCTTCTAACCAATTTGAAAAATTCATTCCTAACCAACTCAACCACTCTTAGCATAATTATAATGAGTTAAATCTAAAATTGATTCCTCTTTCATTGCCATGAAGCTTTCTTGAGATGCTTATTACAAAGAAGAGTTTATATAATGAGCCACTAAACAAACAAAATAAGTTCTTATCAGATTTCCACTTCCTCATACATGTCAATAATATTGTCCATTTTAAATTATTCGATTTCCGTAAATATATTGAGCTCGCACTGCTCTGTTGCTTTTTAGCCTAATTACTATAGGCCAAAGTCCATGAGTCAGGGGATGAGCTTTGCCTATATATATTACTAGTCGGAATCCCGCGCGATGCGCGGGTTTTTTTTTATATTGAAATTGATATTTTTTTAGGTGTAATTATTGATCAAGTATTTTTTTTTTTAGTTTATACATTTCTACTTCTATATTGCACTTTATACATTTTATTTTTTGCTCCATATTTCTTCTAATATATTTTTCTGAACCATTCCAATGTCGGCTTCCTTGTTCAGTACATAGTAGATCTACCGGAATTTTCTTGTGAGATGTTTTTGTCAGCATTTCTGTTAATGCTCTACTACATTGTAATGTCTTGCTTCCTTTTTCTTTCTCTTTAAGCATAAATGATAAAATCTCATATCCATTTTTATTTTCTTCCATAATTTGTGCTATTGCCAAAACATATAGCGATCTTGGTTGATAAGTTGAAGCAGATTCCATAATATAAACAATCCCCGAACGTCTTGCATTTATACGGAAGAACAATCTTTTTCCTATTAGAAGTTTTGCGTCTATGTTTCCTTGTTGTTCAAGATCCATAAGAAAACGCAACCCTTCATTTGTCAATTGCAATATTTTTTTCTCATCTTTCACACGTTGATGTGTTGTGTAACTTTTTTGTCTTTTGACAATAGCAAAAATTCTGCACAACTGTTGACACCAAAAATAATTTGTATTATTGTTGTTATTTATTTTGGAATTGCTATTTTTTATAAAAAAAAAATGTATGAAAGCAATAAAAAATGTATAATACTTGCACCTTTGCCTTATTAATCCGTAATCATTTGGTTGTTGTTTGACCACTATTTCCATGATTTGCAAGGTAAGATCTTCTGTGATTTTGTTGAAGTAGTTCATTTTCCCCTTGCCTTCTTGTAGGATTCTTTTGATCTTCTTTATAATGTTATATGTTTTTGTTTGTTATTTTATATAGCCATGTTTACTTTCTTATTAAATGTGTTATTATTTTAAAAAAAAATACTATTAATTGCCTGTGTAGATGTAGAGTCTAAATTGTAATCAATATAATTGTTTTGATTTGATTGTCCGTTACAGAATTTTTTTTTTGAACAAATTGTATTTTTTATTCACCGACTATTATGTATATCAAGTTGAATATTTCTTTATATAAACCTATCTTGTCACAACAAACAAATACATGCAATTACTTCTCAAATGTGTTCACATATGTTCTAGGAAATCTATTTTTTTTAACGCATGGAATCATGTGCTAGGTGTAGTACCAAAATCATATATATACAAAAGTTATATCTAATCCGTTTTTAAAAATTTTATATTAGAGATATATATATATTTTTTTTAATATTGTCATGTGTTTTTTTATATATCAAATATTCAATTAATTATCATGAGTTAAATAGTTTATTAGTTTGAATTATTTATGTTTATATGATAAAACTATTACCGGTTGAGATTATTTTTTGTAAAAGTACTCTAATTTTTATTTAAATTTTGTTTTAACATTTTTTTGGGGTGTTTTTTATTTTGAAGTTTGTAGGTTTATATTATAACACATTTTTTTGAAGTATTAATTTTTCTTTGTTTATTATTTCATTGCGAATAACATTTTGTTTCCCTAATATATTATTTCTTTTTTTTAATGGAATAACTTTTTTTAGAAAATAATTTGCAAATAGTAAAATACAGAAATGTTATGTTTTTCTTTCCAATATCAGACATGTATACAATTTGAAAGACTCGATGTCAATTACACAATCGACACAATTATATTTGAGTTCTTTTTCTCCTTAAATGTTTGTCCAATCTCCATCCCAATGCATGGCTCCTGATGTCATACACTCGTTTGTAAAAATGACTCAGAAAACAATTGATAGACATGAGTTTTGCAATGTAGCAAGCAATCTTGAATTAAAACATTGAATTTGTACCTGTATTTTTCTGCAAACTTACAAATTTAGGAGGTATAAAAGAATCACATATGCCAATGTTGAGTTTTCGCAGTCAAAAATCACAACCTTGAGTTTTGTCATCTTCAATGTACATTGGAAGAACATCACTGGCAATCTGGCATTATTAAGCACAAGAGTCTCCAGAAAGTATTCCAGGGCATGACCTTCGTCCCAATCTATCACAAGTCTCACTTCCATAACCTTTACATGAATAGAGAAATATATGGCAATCTTATAATATGGTAGATCAATAGAGGATTACATAACATAATATGGCATATGTATAGTGAATCCTTAAGATCCATACCTTTATGCCCCAACTCATCTTCTAGTGTTTTAAATCCTGCTTGACACCAATTCATACATTGCGTTAAAATAGAATGCAATATAATTATGATTCCTCAATGGAAGATGAAATTAAAATTTACCCGTTGTTTGACCTGTCGACAACCTTCTCCCTTGCTCCTGTTAACTTCCTTGTTTCTTCCTCCATTCAGTGAAAATATGTTAAGGAGAGATAAAAACAATTTTGTTAGTACACAAATATATGCCAATATAAAAGAGGAAAATACTGAGGATTACAGTCATGAGCAAAGCCAGCTAAACCTTTTGAATTACAGGCAAATACTTCTTGGCAAATTGAAAAAGGACTTCATTTCCCTTAACAGATATCAATTTAAGTTTTTTATCAGTCAAAGAGAGAATCACGGTGGGGCAACTATAATGCTTATGATTGAGCCTTAAACAATTGAAAGAATACCTTCTTTGAAATGTGTCAATTTCTTAATTGAAAAGGCCCTGGTTCATAATTCAACATATCATAACACTATAATTAGCAGGAAAAGTCACTGTGTTCACTAATTGATAGCCTACACTCACCTTCCAAACCATAAAGATAGTTAAAAAGCGAAATGGAAGAAGGAAGCTGCACCCAACCTAAAAATGGCTGGTGATAAACCTATCATTGTGTATAGTTGCCTTAAATCCACTAAAATTCACCAATCAAAAGGGAAACCCTCCTTAATTATCAAGAAGGTTATCCCAAATTTCCCAAGCAGACCTGTACAACAGGATTATACATCAGTGAAAATGTTGATCTATCATTCCCCCTTTTGTTACTTATCAAGAAACCTCATATTGAAATTCCCTATAAATGATGAAATCAAGGTTTTGATATGCCAGAACTTCACTGTAAAGGTGAAAGGCAATTTTAAAGAATTTATGGAATGGGTTTAATTTAGGTATTCATCAAATTGCATATGTTATGCTATTTTCTTAATATATCTCATACTTGTGCGTGGATGATTATAATTCCAGTGCTCAAGATTTCAGTATTTGGAGTTAAAAAATCGATGAGTTAGTTAAAGATTTTCAAGTTTACCTGGTAATTGAAAATAAAGGTTGCTCTTCTATGTAACTCTACGTCTCCGTCTCCTTCATGATCCTGTCCTGAATGTCCGCGTCTAATGCTTTCTTCAGAACCACTCAAAAAATCAATTGTACTACTCACATCCAAAGCTTCAACGACCATTTCCTGGTTCCCCTTGAATGCAATGCCCAGCTCTTTTTTTTTTTTCACAGGAATGATGATTAATTTCTGCAATTATACACCATTAGTCAGAACCAAATGCAATGAAATTAAGAATTCAAATCCCTAATGTGAAAAGTGATGGTTAATAGTGTTACCTCCACATACCTATGTTTAGAAAACTTTTCATGCGCCACAATAGAAACACTACTTTTATCATGTCGAAAGAGATGAACAAAAGTTCCATGTGTATGTAATGCATCATTGTATAATAAAATAGATATCCGTGGAGCTCTCTTCCATGGCATTCATTACATACTAAACATTTTTTACCGCTTAATAGTATGAAAAAAAATAATTCAACCAATTACTTAAGACCATATCAAACATGTAAATATGTAATAGAGAAGCCTCCATATATTTTTTTAACGATTCAAAAGATATACCACTACCTTCTTGAGCTTTCCCAAACATGGAATGAGATGGATTAGCTTACCCTGCACGTGTTTTTTAGACCAGGGAATGAGGAAAAAACCATATTAAAAAGCAAAAAAAAAAAAACTATCGAGGGAAATAGGCTGGTCATTGACCTGCATGCCCAAAAGAACCATATCAGGGCTTATTAGCTCGCCAGACTTCAGATTAATTGATTCCCAGTGCTGGTATATAAGTTTAGAAATAAAGTGACAAATTGTGCCTCTAACAGTGATAAATTGTGCTGCTTTTGAACAGATTGAGGTCATGATATCAAACCATAAACATTTTCGAGTTTACCTGGTAATTGAAAATAAAGGTTGCTTTTCTATGTAACTCTGCATCTCCCTCTCCTTCTCCTTCATGATCCTGTCCACCACTGCCTTTATTCGCAGTGACATCTTGACCGTCGATTCCCAAGACGATATCAGATATCCGTCCACCACTAATACAAGCCACAACTACTCTGATTCTCAAACTCAATTCCTTCTTACAACTCAGGGTTGTTAGAGAAAGAAGAAATTGCTTGGTGAGGGAGAATCTATTCCAGTTCTAGAAGTTTCGTCAAGAATTGGTTCAGGATGCGAATATACAGAGGATTGGAGAAAGAGCGGAGAAAGAGCGGAGCAGAGAAAGACGAAGGAGCCTGTGGTTCAAATAACGAAAGTTTGTGATGGAGGAATGCGTGCATCGCATTAATACCGATTCATGAATGAGGAGAAGAGGAGTTCAAGAGCAGAATTGATTGCGTCTTGGGGTTTTGTTTTGCTTTTTTTCTTGGTTTTTTGGGCAATTTAGTTTAGAAATAACGTGAGCGCTTGAAAGGGTGATAAAGAAAGAGTGGAGAGTCCACGTCAATACAAAGTGAGAATTTTAGCAGACCACGTGTCCAAATAATAGCAATAGTAAAATAATAGCAATAGTTGAGAGAGCCTCTGCTTTATATATAAAGTATAGATTTAGTTGGATAAGTCTCAACCGATGTGGGACTTTTTGCTACTAATGCTTTCTTTTAGATTAGGTAATAAGTTACGCGTCAAATCGTAAAATGACTCGTTACTAGTAGAATGAATGCCTTTTAACTTCCTATTTTTTTTATAAGCTATTGCATACTAAGTTAATAAAAACGCAAGATGCATTACAAATATGCAAATCCAAAATCATGGTTATATAATTTCCAGACAACCAAATTTTCTTAGGATAATGTCGGACCTGGACTAGGACTGTCAAAAATTTCCGAAAAGACCGACCGAACCGACTGTTTGACCCTAATATTAGTACATTGAATAACTGACCATTCACACCCCTAACCTAGACGTCCCAAGTAAATCAAAATGTAAAACCCGACTATGACCAACAAATGGAGGCACGACACATCCATTGGTAGCCTCCACGATTTGAACTAGCCACGCGGCCCACCCCCCATGAAGCAAAACTTAGAAAGACCACCAAGTTATCATCCTCCCTAGCTCACAAAAACTCAACACCCAGTATCATATATAATGCAGAAAAGTTGATGAGATAGTTTTAAGTTACAATGCCTTAGAGGTGCCTGCCAAGACTTTAGCAATAAATAGCTTCAAGGGAGCTAATTTTACAAAGCGCCCTTGGGTAACCCATAAAGTAAATCAAGTGAGAGCACATTCAAGGGTTGGTCACAGCTTCATCAATAAAAAGCTCTTTTAGTAGATTCCGGGGATGATGCGATAGGGAACCTTCTCACAATATAGTTTCCAAAATTTCCCGTACCTACAACAAGTTGTTACATCAAAGAAGAAAAAGAAAAATTTTCAGCCTTCATCGCATGCGCAAGGAAAATCACAAAATCAAATGGCCTTTAATTCTGGGAGGATAAGTTTGTAAGCACTTACTTGGATCCACATCGGTCATCATCCCTTTTGGCACGGTCAAAAAGGAGTATGGTGAGAAATATCACATAGAAGTACGGTATGAACTGCAGAACCATTGCAAAAAACAAGAGCAGCACCAGAACACTCGTTAACTCTTTCTAAGAGGTGAAAAATGACGTCAAAACTACAAATACTTACATGATTAAAAAGGGCTGGGACAGTCCAGAAAAAAGCAGCTGATATTTCAGGTACATAATGAAAATGACGAGATAATCCCCACCTGCAAAATCCCCAATCGATTAATTGGTTTTTGTTCCCTCGAGAAAAATCAGTGGTTGATAGATCCCAACCTCCCATAGAGGAACATAAAGCAACCAATTATTGCTACAAGGTCACAACTGGAGCTACTTTTAAAACATAGTAAGATATTTCAGGATTACATCATCAGCATTGAAGTGGCCCCAATAGCTCACTCAGACATCTTCATTATTTGTTTAGATCAGAGACGGGGAACCCTGACCAAAGGTACCGGGCAAAATACTGAAGGAGTAACCTACCTTAAACGGAGACAAGCAACAAGGACAGAAAGACACTAGAATGTTCTCACGGGAATCACTTAAAAGTAAAACTTTTTTGGGTTTTCACTCTAAACAGTTCGTGAGACCAAGATTGCAGTGATCTCACACTTAATCCCTTCTGACTGGAAGATAAACAAAAGCCAATGTACGAAAAAAAATAACTACTCAATGAATAAGTAGAACAAAAAATTTTCAGCAACAAGATATAAAACTCACCATCCTGAGGTTAATAGAAGGCTTGTTTTCTTTTCGCCAGATGTTGTAGTGTACGAGGCTACTATCTGTGGAAAAAAGTGAGACTATATCATGCCTTTCTTCAACAGAGAACAATGTAAAGCATCAATGACAGAAAAAATAGATTTATATGTTTCCTTTAGTGAAGAGGGATTTCTCCAAGACGGTCATATTTTGGAACCACTCTTGTACATCCCAGATATTGGCAATCATCAACAAATTACCAGTATCTATCAAGAGTGGAATTGAACCAAGACCTTTAAATTTGTTGCTGGCCCCATAGCTCAATCCCACTCCACCGTGCTGTCTGATGAGGGTTTACAAATTGTAAAAAGAAAATGGAAGCAAAAGTATTAGCCCTACTCAATCAATCACCTTTGATGGAGCTTTCCCCCAAACCAGACATTTCCCATTCGTTCGTCGAAATTCTTGCCTCTGCCTGTCGCAGTCATAGTTGATGAATATGCAAAGAATGCCAGCCAATAAAATATAAGTTGCAAGCTGGAAAATGGAAATGAGATGGTTATAGTAAAGAATACGATGAAAATACCAAAAAAAAAGACAGAAAGAAACTAAAAGAGGGAAACTATACATATACATATACATATATATATATATACATAAATTCTCCTATGCCCATTTAAAGTGCGCACCACTTTTTAAGGGTGTGGATGAGTTAAATGACAAGTGGGGCCCATTGCTTTGAGTCCCACATGTTCCAAATCAATGGTGAAACCAGTGGTGCGCACCACCATAGGAGAATTTTTGTATACACACAAATTTACGACTGTAAATAATCAATCAGTTCTGCTCATCAATTTAATTCTTGATATTGGCCAATGCATTATACTTAATATTGATTAGTGGATAGCACCCTGTTTTTACCCTCAAACCCAGTTCTACATACACTCGAGTTCCAATAACCCAAAATTATCAGTATTCAGTAATACATTATTTGGCTAAATTTTATATTCTAAGAACATGCTCCACTGATATCTGATTAATTCAATATGACCAACAATTTGTTGTTTTGTCATCTCTTATACGGTAACGTATTTTCATAGCCAACCTTTTACAATCAAAACCTACTCAATTGACTCAACAACAAGAACTTGCTCAAAAGTCAACAGGAAAGAGACCTGCTAGTGAAAAGCATTTCATAAGCGCCAAGTCATGAACCATGTATACAAAAGTAGACAGCTAGTACCTGAGCTCCAAGGTTCACAGGATGGTTGACCAGGTACAGGCCAGGAGAGGTATAAATAGATGGAACCCAAACTAAGCATCCCCAGCAAATATAGAAGCCAGCTGCCAAAGACCACACGGCAATAAACCAACACAAAATCAAGTGTCACTTACGGTAGAATCAGAGTCAGAATGAAAACTTAAATCCATGCAATAAATGAATAATATGTAAGCGTGAAAAAGGGCTCCACTTATTAGCGTTTGAGATTAGATTATGGTTGTAATCAGTATAAATAAGTCAGTTTCCATTAACTAATTTATTTTCCATACTAGAATAAGTTATATAAATCCATGGCCTTTAACAAAGACCTACCTTTATTATTTTCTTGATTCAAAGCACTTGTCATTCACTCTTCAAAAGGTATGCTTTTATGTATATTGTTAACAAAATGATGCCATTTTGTCACAAGACATACCTTCAAGAAACACTCATTATAGATGAATTGAATAATTTGTGTTGTATATTCATGTTGTGAGGTCGAACATTATATAGTTACATTGAGAGCCCTAAATTAGGGAAACTGAATCAATCAAATCAACCTAAGAAACTAAATCAAAGTAATTACAGGAAATATTTACAACCCATAATTACAGGAAACGTAATATTCTCTCCTAATTCCAACAATTATCTCAGCTGGGTTTTATTATTATACAGGTCATTCGACAAAGTTAGGTTTTATACATAATGCCTACCAGCCACCATGAAAGCGCAAATAGCTAAAGTTATGAGCACCTTTTCCAATTAATATTTGGGCTCAAATCAATGAGTAGTGTCTTGTTATTATTAACGGGGAGCAGTTCAAGATATGAACCTCGATCATGTGCAATGTCCATTGTGCTCCAGTATCCAGCTTCCCACCAAAAAAACTTTGTGACATACACCAGCATCAACACGGTATTTACAAGCATTGAGTCAGCTACTTTTCCATATTCTTCATACTGATCAGATAGATAAGGTATATATTAGAGACAATCAACATTCTGAATCTGAATTTTTCAACACCTAAAATTATTCAATATTAATGACTGTTGAAGGGCACAAATTCCAAACGGAAGATAATATTAGTTAAAATAGCGAAGTTCAAGGGTAATGAGGCAAATAAAGTACCAGTACTCATATCAAAAAAAGGTACCAATATTGTTAAACACTAATTCCCACGGTTGATAGGAATTTTTAATTCTACAAAGTTATGATCTTCCATCCATGTATTAGAATATTTTCTTTTGAGCCAAAAAGAAATTCATAATCATTGAAGAGAGCACTAGGGTGATACCACTCAAATGAAAATGCAGAAGTAGGAACAATCCAAAACATCAACAAAAAAGAATATCAAGATACGAAGTTTGAAATTCCAAACAATAAGGTAGTAATCCAATAGTCCAAAACTACTCCAATTGGAGACTACACCCTCAAAAAATATCTAAGGCAAACCTAAAAAATAATATTTTGTCCCCTTTTATGCATATAGAAAACATTCTGTGCATCAGGATATTCATAAATTTGAGAGTGCAATGTTATAGCCTCATCTGAAAAGGAATACATAGATAGACCATAGACATGAGATTTGGAGCTGGCTTGATTGCCAGATCTATAAAAAAATTATTAAAAAAAAAAAAAAAACTATTATCAATGAAGGTCGATGATGAACTTGAACATGGAACATTATAAGCCTAGTCCAAGAAAGAACCTCTCTGAAAGCGATCTCATTCTAATAAAATTTTCAAGCTCCCCAATCAAATGAGAACTAAATAATGAGATTGACAACCCTGGATAACACATTGTGAGCCGAAAAACCAAAAGAAAAGAGTCAACCCCATCGCCTAAAATTTTGACACAGTTTAACGTAAGGTAACAAAGTAATTTATTCGGAATCACCTGCTTTATGCAGTATGTCACTGCAAGAACTGCCCATGACATCATTCCAAATCTGCAGTTGGTAAAAACTTTGATATCAAAATTTTTACCAATTCGAGGATAAAGCTCCATCCCCTGAAACAGCAAAGGAACCGTTACACGAGAGTATCGCTTAAGCTATAATAATGGGTATCGTCCGCTAAATTATGTATTCTTGTCTTTCTCACTCGTGTTTGTCTGTTGTTATTTTATTCTTTTCACACATATACTCCTATACTCCCATACTCCACATACGATACACATGTGTATATGTGCATGAGTCTGTGTGTGTGCTGGCATCCTTGTCCTTTTAATTTTTACCAAAATATTTATGCATGTTATATACATGCAGAGTTGAGTTTAAACAGAAAAAAGATATGCTGCACCTGTGTACATATAAGTTCTATTTGAGCATATAGAACACCTTATTAAATATTCAAACTCCGAGAAGTGGATAAAATTCATTAGGATAAGCTTTCACACAACATATTTGAACAAAGATTTTCAACTTGACACATCCAGAGATCCAAGAGTGTAGCATTACACTGCCTACCCGATTGACATGATTTCTCAAGATCCAGTAGCATGTAAACCTACAACTTAGACCATTAAAGACCCCCTATACTCAATCTAAATTAGCCCAATTCAACTCACTATACAACTCATGTGAGACTGACCACATGCCTATCTATACAAAATACAACCTTGGGGCATTACAGTCAACTACAACTTCTATAAGATGTTGCACTGTGTAACTAGTGAAGCAAGGCAGGACCATAGCCAAGCTGAGGCTTAATATTTTGAGGATGACAAATCAAATGTTATCCTATGGTTTCAGTGAGGCTCTATATACAACCAGCCGTATAAAGAAACGAAGCCAATGCTGACAGCAACCACAAACTCTCCTAAGAACAGCCTCCACATATCTAGACAGATGGGATATATCCTGTGCATCATAGAGTTTCAACCTAAGCATATTCCCTCCCTATGTTGTTTTCTATTATTCCGACTTTCTTTTGCATATCCTTTTGCGATGAAAAGGCAATAAAATTACATAAGCATGTGAGGATACCATATATGTCACGAAATGCTTACCCAGTAGAAATCAATAATTATGTTCCCGCATGAACCTGAATCAGTGGAAGAAGGCGCCAGATGACCCTTGCGAAAACAAACTAATTGTATTAGAGATAGCAATGAAACCTCAGCTATTCAGATAATATAAATCATAATCCTCACTTTTATGTACAACAAAATACAAAAGAAGAAGCTCCCAAAAATTAGGGCCGAAAATATTTCTCCCAGATGATCATAAACAATTGAGGGATTGAATACTCCAAACCTGAAGAACAAAATTTCGTATGAATCAGAATATGTGCTTGACTATCTGCGGCACTCGCATGAGTTAAACCATAAGATGCATAAATATATTACTCCCACAACATTTTAGGCTTCACTAAAAACTCAAAACTGGATATTCTGACAAAAAGTTACTAGATTCCATGAGCTGACTGTTAAAGGCATCACAAAAGTTCACAATCAATTTCCATCATGTGCGCTACATTCTACAAGCAATTACTAGTAGGAATGTAAAGTAGGCACAGAAGAGAAATATGAGAATGACAGGTTCCTAAGGTAAAAAAATGCAATTTCTATCTATATATATATGTGCGTATTGTATTTCAATCATATAAGTGTGAAGAAATCACATAAAAGATAACTTAGTGCAAGAAAACCATTCATAGAGTTTCCTTACCTAAAATATGGCCAAAATGAAATTGATAATAGTATGGCTCCACTAATACAGAATAGTACAACAAATATGGGTTAACGTTTTAGAAGTTAATCCTCTATTAGTACCAAGAGGAACCTTTGGTATAGAAAGAACAAGCAAAGATGAAAGAAATCAAAATTAAAATTGAAAAGTCACCCTGAAGGCATCATGAAATCCTTCACAGAGTGCAGTGCATGAAGCATCTAGGGAAGAGTCACTTTAGTCTTTCTCTGACTAAAAGGATGAAAGTTCCACTTGATACAACTAAGAGAAAAATCTCTTAAAAATAAATCGTCAGAATATAAAAAAGCAGCCTCTAGGCCAATTAATAGCTTTTTTTTTCTTACAAAAAAAGAGGAGACTTTGCAGAGAAAGTCCTCACCACCAAAGGCTAAGATAGGTAACTAGTGTTATTATATAAGCTGCCATGCCATTTGCCTGCACAACAGAGAAAGCAGAGCTTAAGATTTTAACCATACGAAATCTTTGCACAATCGTGACAGAGTAAGCAGCAGATATTCCTCTCATTTGCTGTGAAAAACGTAAATACTTAAAAAACCTATGTATTTTTTGAATAGAAAGGAGCACATGCAAAATGCCTCAGCATATTGAGCGAAAACATATGGACCAACTAGTACCTTGTAAACGGGTCGGTTCCCAGAAGGAGATATTGGACCCTCAACCCTTTTCCCAGGTAGAAAAAGTAAAAGCAAAGCCTCAAATGCTGCATAACAAGCAATAATTTTCCAAGCTGTAACCGTAGGTCTTGGCCATATGCTTATCAATTCCTGCAACCCATGTTCCTTTAAGTACTCCCAAGTTTGACAAACAGATCCATCAGCATGCACCATTGTATACCATCTGCATGCAGCAGCAGAATAGGACTGATACCAACCCAACGAATAGCACTAATTCATACCCAAAAAAAAAAAAAGAACAAAAAACGCCAAGCTACAGGACCACATAGAGTGTCTCAATATTCCACAAGAAATCAAAACACATCACTTCGACAAAGCATTTGGAACCATCCAGTTCCACACACCACACTATTAAAAATTATAAAAACCGACATCTGTTCTCAACAACCACAGAAAATAAGCATTTTATGCTCTTATGTGTCAATAATTAAGCTATATTTATAAAAAGTAGAGAATGCTCTAACTCTGCATCAATCTCAAAAGTTATCACATCAAATTAATTCAACTAATTTCATCCATAGAACAAAAGATTATAATCTTGTGATCCTTCAAAAGTACAGACAAGCAAAAAGAAATTGATAGTTCGTGATCAGACTTGAAAATTACTTAAGATTCACTAAGATCCCATCACTCTCAATTAAATTCAGATAGAACGAAAAACACAGACAATAAAATTCATTAATTTCCGAGTTTAAGCATACAAGTATCAAACAAACCCAGCATTTGAAAATCAGACTAAAGAAAATATTAATCCTAAAATGACTTGAGATCCGAACGATTGAATATAACATGATCCTATGTACGCAAGGTCCAATACGCCTTTCATCTTCAATGGAAAACAGAGAAAAAAAAATCGGAAAGAAAGATCTAATTTTAGCTTACAGTAAAATGACGAATGGGGGGCACATAGAGAGAAGTGAAAGCATGGAAACGTAAGTCACCAATGGTGAATGAACAGTCTTTGCTTCTGCCATCTCTTGCTCTCTCTCCTGTGAAAATCGGACTATATCACTTTGGGGAGACTCGAGTGAGGCCGCGCTTGACTTGGCTAATAATATGAGGTTATGGCACGTGCTCCTGATGTTGCTGGCCACGTGAGAACCCATCCTTTGACGTGGGAGAATCTAAATGCATACTCGTTTTTTTAAAACCTATAATAATATGCCTTAATAGGTATGCAGAGACATACTAATCTTCTTAGAGCATCTTCAATTACGTTTGTGCTTCAAATACTCTATATTGTCTTGGTGTTTGCGCATCACCAAATCCTCAAGTGTTCAAACAATAGTAGGAAACTAGAAACGCTTAAAAGACACTTGAAAAAAGTGCATTGAAATTTGAAAAAGATATGTATTATAAATCGTTAAAATTAGGTGTTCTACATGTTTTATGTTTTATGAGAATCCCTAATTGTAAGAGATGTCTATAGTGTGAGTATGAAGAAACTGCAAAAGATGAAATCGATTTTTTCAAGAGGCTTTAGTCGTTTTTGGTATGAGATTTCTCTGCAGCTTTCTGACCGGGAACAAGCAGTTTTGGCTATCACTATGCGTTTAATATAGCTACGACGAAATAAATATATACATGAGGGAATACTCATGCACCTGACTCAGACAACTAAGCAACGAATGCTCACTGCAAATGATTTTATGACTGCTAAAGTGCATGTTGATATAGCTGTAGAAGCTCCAACTTTATCAAGGATGATGTCGGATAAGCAATTTTGGAAGTTGTCGACTCATGGTTATATAAAGGTGAATTAGGATTGTAGACGTGAGTTGTGTATATTGTATCCAGCTGTAATTAGTCAAGTGTTACGGCTGTAATTAGTCTGTAATTAGTCAAGTGTTACGGCACAAATTAGTCAAGTATTACGGCTGTAATTAGTCTGTAATTAGTCAAGTGTTACGGCACAAATTAGTCAAGTATTACGGCTGTAATTAGTCAAGTGTTATGGCACAATTTAAGGAGTAAATTTAGTCTATGTCCAGCTGGTAAGTGGTTGATTAGGTCTGTATAACACTATATATACGTGAGTCAATGAATGAAAAAATACTTTTGTCCACTATCTGACACTATCTGACATGGTATCGGAGCAAGTACGATCGAAAACCATAAAATTTCCTGCTGTCTCTTAAAACTTCTTCTCTACAACTTTGGTTGTCTACTACTTCACGTAAAACTGCTTCTTAACTAATTCTTTTCCTTCACATAAACTTGCACTGTCTTGTCTTCCACTGCTTATTGTTCTCAACTTCCGCTGCTACCTACTACCTACCACCTCTAGATACTTCATCATGTCTGGTAATACAACTGACAACTTCAAGATCTCTCATGAGAAATTAACTGGGAGATCCAATTATGATTCTTGGTCCCGTGCTGCTCGTATGTCCATTGCTAGCAAGAAAAAACTTGGCTATATAACTGGAACAAAGAAGGCTCCTGCTACAACTGATGCTATAGCTTTTGAAACTTGGGAAGAAGAAAACTGTACGGTTCAAACATGGCTTCTTAATGCCATGGAAAATCATGTCCGAGCCCTCTTTGATCGTCTCCCTACTGCTGGCGCTATTTGGAGTGCTGTAGAGAAGACTTATTCTGTAGGTAATAATTCTTCCAAGATCTATGACACAGATGACTTGATTGGTAAGAAACAAGGGAGTCGAGCTTCTCTTGTGACCACCACAACAACTGATGATGACACTGAACTTGAGAAAAAGGACATGTCAGGTAACTTTAGTTTTGCTCTATGTACTTCTGTGTCTGCTTGTAATAATGCATGGATAGTTGATACTGGAGCGACTGATCATATGACTAATGACTCTAGAAAATTTACTACCTTCACTAAAAATCACTCCAAGTTTTTTGTCACCACAGCCAATGGCCAAACTGCTCCTGTCACTGGTACAGGAACCATCCAACTTACCCCTACCATTGTCTTATCTAATGTGCTTCTTGTTCCATCTTTAGACCGTGATTTGTTATCTGTGTCTAAACTTATGACTGCCTATTCTTGTCATTTTTTTCCAAAACATTGTATTTTTCAGGATCTTTACACTCAGGAGGAGATTGGGCGTGGTTCTAAGAGAGGGGACTTATGGTACTTCAGTGGCATTGGTTCTGATGTTGTGGCAAATCACACTAGTACCCACCTGTTGAGGAATGAAAAGTTGATTCGTTTATGGCATCAACGTTTAGGACATCCATCTTTAGGCTATCTAAAACATTTGTTTCCTTCATTATTTAAATCTGACGTGTTTCGTAACTTCAATTGTTGTGAGACCTGTGTTTTTGCTAAAAGTCACCGCAATATTTTTCCCTTAAGTGATTCTGCATCGATAAAACCTTTTGCTTTGATTCATTCTGATGTCTGGGGTCCATCCCAAAATCCTACCTCTGGTGGTATGCGATGGTTCATTTCATTTATTGATGATTGCTCTCGTACTACATGGATTTATTTGTTTAAAAACAAGAGTGACGTCCCTCGTATTGTTAAACAATTTTGTACTATGGTTCAAACTCAGTTTGATACACCTGTTAGGGTTCTTCGCTCAGACAATGGAAGGGAATATGTCAATGAAACTCTTACCACCTTTTTTCAGTCACGTGGAATACTTCACCAGACTTCTTGTCCCTATACTCCACAACAAAACGGTGTGGCTGAGAGACGCAATCGTCAACTTTTGGAGGTTACCCGAGCTCTACTAATAGATAAACATGTTCCAAAATACCTATGGGGGGATGCCTTATTATCTGCCATGTATGTCATCAACAGGGTACCTTCTCGCATCCTTCAATACAAAAATCCACTACAAGTCCTTACTACTCATATGACAATTGCGCCTCCCATTCCTAATCTTCCTCCCAAAGTTTTTGGTTGTGTGGCTTATGTTCATGTTCACCCTCATCAAAGGAGTAAACTTGATCCCTGTGCCATTAAGTGTGTCTTTGTGGGGTACGCTCCTTACAAAAAGGGCTATCGGTGTTATTGATATGCCAATTATATTCATATAATTGTGCATCCTTTTATATGAAATCTTGCATTATTTAAGAGTTAATTCGAATTATATGCTGCTTAAAGAGTGTTATTTGCACATTTCAGGTTCCGGAGCATAAATGGAAGAAAAGCAGCTTAATGGATAGGAATAAGCAAGAAATTGGACCCGGAAAGAAAAAATCCGATCGATCGGACCAAATGCCCGATCGATCGGATTCTAATTTAACTGAATTGGACAGTGGAGAATTCCGATCGATCGGGCCAAAAACCGATCGATCGGCCAGAGTAGTCTCGCGAATTTTTAGGCCTTTAGATGTCCGAAATCAACCTAAAGTCAAGAAAGATCAGCTCAAAACGACATCATCCTGTGAGATAAACGACTCTGGGTCATGGGGAGTATAAAAGGAATAAGTTGCTAGGTTTTGGGGGGTTGGAACGTTTTGGAGAAATTCTCTCAAGCTTGGACGGCAACCCTTGGGAGCTCAAGCTGGAATTTCAGGGGTTTCATCTAATTTCTTCTCATTTCTTGTATTAAATGACTGCTAGTATGGATTTCAAGTTGTATTTCGTGATTATGAGGAACTAATCCTCTAACTAGGGGTCCTAATGGAACCCCTCTTTGAATGTTGAATGAACTTGATTTTTAGCCTTTAATCTCTCTTATGGTTGTTGATTTTCTATGGATACACTTATTGCTTTCAAATGCTTGATCACCATTTGAATGATTTTTAGCTTGAGTTGAGTCCGGAAGGATAGGCCTAAGGTTGCAAGAATCCGTAGAAAACATAAGTTGAATGAACCATAGAAATATAGGTTTATGACTTATGCAATTGTTAAGTGATTTCCATTGATCTTAATGGGTTTACAATGTACTAATCCGAGTGTTAGGAATAACCCGGATTTATGTTGAAAACACATTCGATGTATCTAGGAATAGAACATTGAATAGAGTGGGAAATTGATTGTCAACAACTAATTTGAGAATTGAGAGTTAAAGAATCAATGGAGTTCAATTGGATGAGAGGTGGTGAAATTAGGAACCCTAGTGTTTAACTTTCTTGGAAATCAAATTGTCGTTTGTTGTTAGTTAATTGTTCAATTTGTTACTTACTTAGTGATTTTGCAGTTGCTTGTTAGCTTTGAATGACCACAATCACAATTCGCATTGCCAATTAGTGTAAAAATTGTTCGAATTGACTTTGAATTTGAATTTGCTAAAATATCCTCGTGGGAACGATACTCTACTCATTCTTTATTACTTGTGCGACTTGTCCGCTTGCGAATAATTACACAACAGTTATCATCCTCCCACTCAAAAGTTCTATGTAACTATGGATGTTACCTTCAATGAAGATTTGTCCTATTTTTTCCCAAATGCTTCTTCTCCTCAGGGGGAGAGTATGAATATGGATATGGATGATAATAGTCATTGGGATCCACTTACAGTCACTCCACCAGAAACTTCCACTCCTCCACCAGATATTCCACCTCCACCATCGACTACTCTTGATGTTGTACCTGAACCGACTACCCATACTTTACCCAGAAATACCACTTCAGCTACTGTGCCCGACTGTCAAGGAACTAGTGATTGGATGCCAACATCTGAAATCAGTCCTGAAACTACCGAGAAACCACAAGAAGACCACGTCCAGAGTCCAAATGAGGTAATTTCTGAAATAAATGATGTTTTATCTAATTCTTCCAATATGCCTGAATTTGAGTCTACTATCCCAGCGTATCAGTTACCTGCTCGGACAAACCGAGGCAAATCAAAACTTCAATATTCTGTCGACTTGAATGCTAAAGCCAAATATCCTATAGGCAATCATGTGTCAACCCATAGAGTACCCAAGTCATATGAGTCGTTTTTATATCAAATATCTACTGTATCTATTCCAAGACAGGTAAAAGAAGCATTAGCAGACACTAAGTGGACTGAAGCTATGGCTGAAGAAATGAGAGCATTACAAAAGAATGATACTTGGGACATAGTTCAGTTACCTCCGGGGAAGAAAACTATTGGGTGTAGATGGATTTTTACTATCAAATATAATGCTGATGGATCGATAGAAAGATACAAAGCAAGACTGGTGGCCAAAGGTTACAATCAGAGATTTGGGGTGGATTATAATGAGACTTTTGCACCGGTAGCAAAGATCAACACTGTAAGAGTATTGTTATCTGTAGCCGCAAATAATGATTGGCCTTTGTTACAATATGACGTAAAGAATGCCTTTTTACATGGTCAGTTAAAGGAAGATGTATACATGGATCTACCACCTGGAGTTTCAGAACAACCTAAAATGGTGTGCAAGTTAAAGAGAGCGTTATATGGCTTAAAACAGTCTCCCCGAGCTTGGTTTGGTAAATTTGCTTTGTCAATGAAAAAGTTTGGATACAGACAAAGTAACTCAGACCATACCTTATTTCTGAAGCACAAGAAAGACAAGGTAACTGCTTTAATTATTTATGTGGATGATATGATTTTGACAGGGAATGATAGTGTTGAGATAGAAAATTTAAAAAAACTTCTGTCAAATGAATTTGAGATGAAAGGACTTGGAGAATTGAAGTACTTTCTTGGCATAGAGGTGATACGGTCAAATCAAGGAATATTTCTTTCCCAGAGAAAATATATCCTAGACTTATTGACTGATACAGGGATGCTTGCTTGCAAACCAGTTGACACACCAATTGAACAAAATCATAAGCTACATGAAGACCCGGGAGAGGTTCCTACCAACAAGGAGAGGTATCAACGTCTAGTAGGCAGATTAATTTATCTATCTCATACTAGACCTGATATTGCTTATGCTGTTAGTGTGGTAAGTCAATTCATGCATACACCTAGTGAGAGACATATGGATGCAGTCATTCGAATTCTTCGATACTTGAAGAGTGCACCTGGAAAAGGTGTCATGTTCACAAAGAATGGTCACTTAGATGTTGAGGGTTATACTGATGCTGATTGGGCAGGTGATAATACAAATAGACGTTCTACTTCAGGTTACTTCACTTTTGTCGGAGGTAACCTTGTTACGTGGAGAAGTAAGAAACAAAAGGTTGTCTCTCGATCAAGTGCAGAGGCTGAGTATAGAGCAATGTCCTATGGAATATGTGAATTATTGTGGATTAAATATTTGTTGAGAGATCTCGGGTATAAGCCGAGTTCTGCTATGTCCTTGTACTGTGACAATAAGGCTGCGATTGCTATTGCACATAACCCGGTACAACATGACCGCACCAAACATGTGGAGGTAGATAGGAACTTTATCAAAGAAAAACTAGAAGCACAGATTATTGATGTACCATTTGTGAAGTCTGAAGATCAGTTAGCTGATGTCTTGACAAAGGCGGTTTCTAGTGTTGTGTTTTCTAACTCACTTGACAAGTTGGGCATGGTAGATCTTTACGCACCAACTTGAGGGGGAGTGTAGACGTGAGTTGTGTATATTGTATCCAGCTGTAATTAGTCAAGTGTTACGGCTGTAATTAGTCTGTAATTAGTCAAGTGTTACGGCACAAATTAGTCAAGTATTACGGCTGTAATTAGTCTGTAATTAGTCAAGTGTTACGGCACAAATTAGTCAAGTATTACGGCTGTAATTAGTCAAGTGTTATGGCACAATTTAAGGAGTAAATTTAGTCTATGTCCAGCTGGTAAGTGGTTGATTAGGTCTGTATAACACTATATATACGTGAGTCAATGAATGAAAAAATACTTTTGTCCACTATCTGACACTATCTGACAAGGATGCTGCCATTACCCATCAGCTGCAAATGACAGGTTTTGGTGTTATATTTCGAGATGAATGTGATAATGTGAGGGCAAGCAGTACACTGGTGCGTAATACTTTAGTGGATCCAACATTAGCAGAGGGAATGACTGCTCTACATGCTACTAAGTTAGTACTAGATTTGGGTTTCCGTGGAATAATATTGGAAGGGGATTCATCCATTATTGTTGAAGCAATAAGGGCTGGTGAATGCAGTCGGGGTCTGGATGGAGGTCGGTGATATCGGAGATGAAACGTTTATTACAATTTCTTTCCTCTTGGTCGGTTAATCATGTACGGAGGACTGCTAATTCTGTGGTCCACAATGTCAAGATTTACTGGACAAGGCTTCATTTGGACATTTTGTCGAGCAAGTCGTGGGTTAGTATGATAATAAGCGGTGTTTACAGAGAACAAATGTATACAGAGATCGCCTACAGAATGTGAAGGAGGCGTTGAACTATTGAAGAAAATACGATCTTCAATATAATATGGGCTTTCTTTGAGTGTATAATTATAGTGTGGGTGAGAATACAGGCGTGGGTTAACTTTGGGTTTGTTGTGGGTGTGTGTGCTTCCTGCAATTTTGCAACTTATGGGGTTTATTATGGGAGGGTAACACATCTGGTGGGAAACACTTTTAGAGGGGTAGTGTTCTTCTAGGGTCTCTTGGGAGCTTTGTAAGAGTCGAGTTTGAGTGTGAGGAAAGTCATGGGTGAAGACGAAGATTAGTGGGGGTGTCACCAGTTGTAAAATTGCATGGATATGATCCATCCAATGTGAATGCTATCCTTATACTTGGAATTATCTCGTTTGGTGCTGTGTGAGGATATGGGTTTTGAGATTTTGGATTTTTTCAATTTGATTTGGTTAAAAGGTGGATCTGATGTTGCTTTCTTGCCACTATTCAGAGGCTTGCCTACAATTTTCTTATCAACTTCCTCCACGTAGTGTCCCTATAATACCCCAAACATCTTTTTCGTTTATAAACTAAGTAGGATCAACATGTGTTGAGTATATATATATATATATATATATATATGTATAAAATCATTAAAAATTAATACCGAATGATTTGGGGGTGTACGAGTGGTTTTAAAACTAAAATTTTTTACTACAGAGGTAACCGTCTGGACAGTTTTTAAAAGCCGTCCGGATAGTTATAGAAGAAACTGGAACAATGTGATTTTAGGCATAAGTGTCCGGACACCTCCCTAAAATCTGCACCCTGAGGATTGTTTTAAACACCCATTTCACAAATCCTCTTAACATACCCGATCTAAACAAGCCCTAAACCCCATTTTCTCTCAAATTTCCTTCCTCCCATCAACCTAAGATCATCAATCAAGGTAAGATTGTCCTCTTTCAAGTTGGATTCATGACTTCTCTCTCTAGCTTACATATTCTTAAATTCTTCTCTTTGTTCTAATCTTTCAAGGTTTGAACCCAAACTCCAACCCATGAGTTCCTATATCATTTGAGGCATAAAGGAAGCTTGAATCCCTTCCTTCTACTTGTTTGTACAACCTTGGTAAGTTTCTTAAACCTAAAAGCTAGTATTTAGAGATTGGGTGATTTGGGTTCTAGGATTTTGTGGGTTTTGTAGATTTGGGGGAAAATCTTTAAATTAGATGAAATTAGTGATTTAATAGGTTGATTTAGACTTGTTTATGGTTGTATTGCTAGATTTTATTGTTGATTGGAGTAGCAAGCTTGAGTAGGTGAAGTTCAAGAACTTGGAAAGTTTTGGGTAAGAGAAGGTAAGGGTTTCTTGATTTATTAGGTTAATTTGTGTTAGATATGTGAAATTGAAGTTGTTTGTATATTGATTGGAGGATGGGCTTATCGAATAATAGGTTGATTGAGGCCGAAGAATTCAAGGTTGAGTATTGGTTTACATAACTAGTTTTTGAAATGCGAGGTAGGGAAATTCCACCTTTGTTATTCTCTTGAATATGTTATCCTATTACGAATGTTTCTCTTTCCCAACGTTCATTAAAATTGGTTTTCGTCTTAATTGCACCGAAGGGAGAACAACCCCACTTTGTGATATCCTTATTGTATGATTTGAATAATTATATTGCATACCCTACTTATATTGAATTATATTGCATACCCTACTTGCGGATCAGGAGGAGGGTGTGTGACATGGATGGACCCCTGGAGAGTGATAGGACTAGATAGTTCTAAACTTGATTAATGTTATTACTATTTTGGTCGTATCTATATTTCTCAGTTGAGACATTGTGTGATATCCCTACTCTTGACTGGGGGATGGACGGTAGGGAGGGTACTCTGTGTGATCAGGACTCCCGAACCGGGTTTGCGGACTTTGTATCCTGACGATTTATTTGTTTGCTAGATTGCTATTTGTGTTGGATGCTGATTATATGTGTTGTTATGTGGAGAAATTATGTGTACTGTTAGGTGGCCTGAGGCCCTGCTTAGATGTGAGAATTTGATTGATTGTATGATTTGTTAGGTGACTTGAGGCCCTGCTTAGAATTGAAAATTAAACTGTGATATTAATTGTTAGATGGCCGGAGGCCTTGCCTAAGTTGTGATTATATTAGTGATTTTGTTGCGTGTTTACTCCAGGTTGGCATTCTCCGTATTATGGGGAGGTGCTGTCGAAATTTTCAGAGGTGTGATGATTGAATTTATTATGGTTTGATTTAGATGGTATCAAAAGTAACGCATTACGAGTCGGGCCGTTACAGTCCCAGCTCTAGGGGTAGTGGAGTTTCCAATCATCAGGACCGCTCTTCCCCTCCATCATACATATGTAGTAGCTCAACATTTTCCCTTGTGACTCTGGTGGGCCAATGGCAGGGAAGACTTCCTGCTCCCCAAGAGTTGCAGCTTCTCTTATTAAAGTTAGTCTTGTTATGCACTGTCTTCTATTATTCATTAGGTCTGTCCATTGTATCTGTCAATTGGTTTTCCATTATATCTATTTCTAGGTTTGTAACTATGCAAATTCTTTTCTAATTGTGTTTTAGGCTCGAGTTGTTTGTCTCTTTGCTAATTTAGATGCATGATGCCCTATTGTACTTTCATGTTTTTATTGTGTGGCTTATCAAAAAAAAAGATGGGTTTCTTCGTCGACATATATCTTCCCAGGTAAGAGCTTAGAATCACAAGGAATGGTTAATTAGTCTCTTTTTTTTTTTGACTCAATTATAATCTGTTTGATTTTCGTAAAGTGAATATTGGATTATTTGGTTTAGTTTTAATCTTCAGTTGGGTACTCATTAATTCTTTTACAAGAAATATTACTTATCGAAGTTAGTATTCAACTTAGGAAACATAAACCCCACAAATTCAGTTTTAACACATCATTACAGTTATTCAGTCTATATGATCTAATTTATAGAATATTTATTGATGGTTTTTGCTTCAATTATATGCTTATACGTATAGATATTAGTGACTGTTTCTATGCTCTTTTCTTTTCATAAATGGTGATTTAAAGTATTGATTAGTAAAACAAACTACTGTAACTCGGTTCGTTCCATCCACTATCGTCCTGCAAAAATGTCATATCACTTTGTTTTTGCCTCTTATGAAAGAACTATGGGTCAATAAAATTATGTCAGTCTTGAATTGTATATTTGTAGAGATGATAGGTAGGAAAAAAAATCGAACTCAATGATTATAAATAAAAAAATGTTAAGTTCTTTTGTTTTATGAAAATGTTAGTTTTCACTTATCATTGATTTCAAAGTCTTAAAACTATCGAAATCTTGCCCAACGTATTGCAAGATCTCAAAAATAACTTACATTCATTGCTGACCATTTAATGATTCTGCATATCCTTCTGCCGCTACACTCGTGTTTCACAAAAATTGTAGAAACATGATACTAATGACATTGCTTGTATATACTCTAGGCTCTCCAACTAATTTTCATTTACCAGGTGAGATTCTCACTGGGCATGAGAAAATTCCTTAAATAGAAATAATGATGAGACCTTCACCCTCTCTTCTTCTTAAGTTGGTCCTATACAACTATGCTTTAGATTCAACCTTTGTGCTATTCGTTTGAGTTGTTTCTCATTCTACACTTGTTTGTGTTTCTGGATGTGAGGATGAGCTTGACTGAGTCTTTGAGCTTCCTGAGTTTACATCCTCTATTTCGCTCAACAAATCCTGCAAAGAGTTCCGTAGCAATATGTTAAACTCTCAATGTTGGATAACTATTAAAAGACTATCTATTACGAAACTTAAGTGATTTTCATACTTAATGAGTCGTAAAACTTCAGCAAAATATGTCGAAGAGAGTACTCGGACTCAAAATTATCCTTTAATTTTCTTGTGGATGCATTTGTATATTTGAATGTTACTCTTTCATTTTATGAACATGTCAGTTGTCTCTTATCGTTGATTTCAAAGTCTTAAGCTATCGAAAACTTGCACAATGTATCGCAAAAACTCATAAAAAAACTTGCATCCATAGCTGACCATTTTAATGATTCTATATATCCTTTTGTAGCTACTCCGCAAAAATTTTGGAAACACGAAACTAACAACATTGCTTGTATACACTCTACGCTCTCCAACTAATTTTCATTTACTAGGTGACTCTCACTGGCATAAAATGCAACTGTAAAAAAATGTATTTGGAGTGTTCATGTCACTACTCACTAACTATTTTTTTTACTAATTTAAGCATTGCAATATTAAGACTTGAGGATTGATTGTGTATTTTTCATTATATTATCATGTTGGTAATATGAGGCGATGTGTTCACTATCTACAAGTTACTATGCGAAAAAAAAAACTGAAATCCCATGGCCCTATGTTGGACTCAATGCTTAAAATCTTCAAGCACATTAGCTATTTACCTGCAATAATGGAGTATGGCTTTGGAAGGGGGAAGGTGCTGCACTATCTCCTAAGAAAATGTTGGCCATTTTCACTTCAGCGAATTCTCTCAATCTGTTGAGTTCCGGCAATACTTCCTTTCCAAGGTCTGGCCTATCCTTCCTTCTGAGTTCTACACATTGTAGTGCCAACTTTGCAAAGCATAAAGCTTCTTCTACCGGCCAATCTGATACAGCTGGATCCAACATCTCAGCAAATTTACCCTTCTCAATTGCTTGTTCGACGTGGTGAGTCAAGCCCATTGCTGGCTTTGCTGTTATCATCTGTAGGAGCATGATTCCCAGTGAATATACATCAGATTTTACACCAAGAATTCCCGTTTGTTGATACTCTGGGTCAATATAACAGAAAGTTCCGGCTGTGGATGTCATGCGGCACTGGGTTACATTCTCAGCAACAACAGGGACAAGCCTGGCTAGTCCAACATCGCTGATCTTGCTGACATAGTTATGGTCTAGTAAAATATTATCAGGCTTGAGGTCACGGTGTACTATGGGCTCTGGCTTTGCCTGATGGAGGAAGAGTAAGCCTGTAGCAATCTCTGCAGCAATTCTGAACCTTTGTTGCCAAGAAAGGGCTGGCATATTTCCTTTGCAGAACAGACAATCTTCTAAGCTTCCTTTAGCCATGTATTCATATACCAAAATGCCATACTCTGGGCAAGCTCCTAGAAGAATTACCATGTTTGGATGTCGTATGCAGCTAAGTACTTCAATCTGCGTGAGAGTAATGAGCAAGCAGGTTAGAAGTCTCAATTTTAAGCTAAGAAGATAATTATATTTGCAGTGAAAAGAACTGAAGTCGTACTAACGAAAGTAAGTATATTAACATTGAAATTGACAATATTTTTCCTTATTTTCATTTCATTTACTTCTGTTTGAACTTTTCTTGGCATGGGTTGTTTCTGTACTTGTATCTATGCTTGTTATCAAGAAAAATAGAATATGGTGCATTGGCCTCCAAAGTTCGTTGTTCCGAAACTATGATGCTAGAATTTACTTTTCTTTTCATTTTTTCAGCCAATTTGGCACAAGAGGGACGTTAAAGTTTGGATAAAGCATCCAAAGGTCATTTTATTTGGTGTTTTGGAGGCCTGATATGACAACTGACAAAAGTATATCACAGCAGATCCTGTTATATTCTGTTCTTTGCTTGACCTAAGGGAGCTAGATGTGTCAGGTTGCCTTCCCCGGAACCATTATCAACAAGTGAACACTATTGTTCTTTTAAATGAGTAACTTGACTTACTAATTGCATTTTTTTTTTTACTTTTTTAGTGTTCCACTTGTAGTTAACCATTTTTTCCCTTTTCGGCTACCTTATTGAGTTGGCCATTTTCCCATGAATCCAAGCTGTCTTTGTAGTTTCATGAGCACTCAATTGGTTTGTAAACCTTAGAGGACTACTACAGGGAAAAAAAGAAAAAAAAAACGTAGGTCAAAAATATACTCACCTCTTGCTGAAATTGTGACCTTCCTTGAGCAGCGTCTGGACGTAAAACCTTAATTGCAACTGGTGTATGATCAAGATAACACTTGTAGACAGGACCATAACCTCCTTCCCCAATTTTATGAGAATCAGAGAAGTCTTCTGTTGCTGCCACAATATCATCAATACTATATATCCTGTATCTGATATCCTTTTTGGCTAGAGAATCCATTAGTTTCTTCATTTCCCCTGCTTCTTGGAGGGCTTTCATTTCTACATTGAGTCTTCTTTGTGCTTCTGATTCTGCTATCTTCTGAGCAGCTTCAGCTGCTTCTGCAGCTTCCTGGCACCTAGCTCTCTCTTTCTCTGCAACTGAAAGTGCAGCTTCCCCTTGAAGTCGTGCTTCTTCTATTCGTTTTTCTTCTTCAAGTCTCAAGCGCTGCATCTCTAATGCCTGCATTAGTTTATCATATTAGAGCATAATAGCATATATCTTTGGAATTTTGACTTGAGCATCAGTAGCTTGCTGATACCTTTTGTTTTGCTTTAAGCGCTTCCCTGCATGCATTACTGTACAAATCCATTGTTTGCTTCAATTCTAACTTTAGCCTCTTCATCTCAGCTTCCACTTCATCCTGTATGTTTCCAATGTTTTTTTTTAGATTAGTAGAATAAATTCAGAAAAGCTTGATAGGTATCATTACACTGAAATCATCGATGCATAAACTTCGTCATGTCCTACCATATATTTTTGCAATTTTGTTGATTCAGAAATGCAAATGAAAAGTTTTATTTATCGAAGAGAGGGAGAGAGAGAGAAAGAAATTTAACTTGATTGTTTGTGTTCATATATCAACGCAGGCTTGCATTACAAAATCATACGAAATCTTAGAGGGGATGATTAAGGGTGGTAACTTTTCTACCTCTAAAAGAAGACGTTGGTTCATTTCTGTATTTAATAATCTATTGAAGAATGATCAAACACGTGTAGAAATTCAAAACTTTTTTGTGAAGCAAAATTACACTTAGTGGTGGATTTTCTCGACAACTTAGAATGCTAAATGCTACAATACAGTACCATATGATGGCCTGACATAGAAGCATACAGTTTTATGGCTTGACAATAGTAGCATACGTTTTTCCTTTCTAGTTGCTACTGGGAAAACTCAAGAATGATATCTATTATGCAATTAGTCATTTGATTGGTCAGTTTAACTCTACTTTTCCTTCGTGAGCTTATTTTGTTTGTTATCTTTCAGTTTCAATTTTGGTCTTTTACACTTTCAATTTTGGTCTTTTAGCTTCTGTTCCTTTTAAATTTTGTGTGTGAATGTATCTTATATAAGAGTGATTTGTCTGTTATATGAGTGTATTTCTATGAGAATCTATTCAGGGATGTTTATCTATGACTAGTTGCATTCACATGCTATTTTCAAGGGTGATGACCTTACCAAGCCCTGTGATGAGCATGAATATGAAGTTGTTCCACTTTCCTGTGAAATAGTTGAAAACGCATTTGGAGAGCTAAGGTCCATGAACCTGGGTCCAAGACGGATTGATCCAAAGCTGTGTTCTGAGCTAGTTGATATCCATGATGTTCTTCCTGAATCAGTAAAATCAAACCCAACAGAAGATGTACGGTCAGTGCTTGGTCTATCGGAGCTTATAAATGATATGTCAGTATCCGATTCTGAGAAATCCATCAGTGTTTTGAATGGTAAGCCTCTTGATCCTCTTAGGATTGGTGACCTGATACAAGGAATAGTACTTGGTCAGTTCAATTAAATTATACTGCTCTCATTTTTTCGTTCTCTTATAATAGTAGTTACATGCTCGAGTGATGCACAAACTTTTAGTTTTCGATTAACCATAGTTTTCCCATGAAACATATGAAGAGCTACAACGGTTCCTTGAACGCGTTACCTGAAGGATTCCTCTACTGACTTTCGAGGCTTTAATGATGTCCTGTCTGTGCAATGTGCCAGATGTAGATATTGCATTTTTGGTTAGTAATTGAACAAGAAGTTAGTGTAAAAAAAAAAGAAAAGAAAAGAAGTAGTTGTAAGTCAAAGGAGACAAACCTCTTAGTAGTTTTGTGCTTTGTCTGGACTGTGTGTCAAAAGTATCATCATTTCTTTCATTTAGTTTCTGCATATGATTTATTAGTTGTGATGTGAATGGGGCTGGTCGAGAAGCATTTCGCACGGAAGATGCCTTTCCTTTTGAGATGACATATACAGTGCAAAAATCTGGTGCTCCTTTTGATACACTTCCTGGAACATCCGGCTTGAATTTTCTGAGTTTGAAAAGTCCTCGAAGTAGGAGGAACTCTTGTTAGTCAATGCATGCCTGGATTTGTAGATAAAAGAAAGCATTGCTAGATTGAAGTCTTTATCATCCTTGTTAATAGACTTGAACATGCTATCCTCGAAGTTGGAGAAAATTGTTGTAAATCAATGCATGCATGGAATATTGAATCAAAAGAATCCATTGCCGGATTGATGTCTTTCTCAGGCTTGTTAATATACTTCTATGTGTTATCTTTCCATTCTGTCATTTGTTTCATGAATGAGGACAAAAGTACAATACTAATCTTTCATTTTATTTGGCTGTTGGTGTCTGCTGGTTTTTGAATGTGTATGCGATGCCATGAAATATAAACGATGCGAGTATTTATTTGAGACTGGAATGAGCTAGATGTTTTGGCAGGTTGAAACTACAAGAAAAACATAAACTGAACAATTGAGCAAGGAGAATGATTTTTCTTTTGACACTCACACGAAACGACACTTGCTCATGATTGGTTAGTCCATTTTTCAAAAATTTCAAAAGATGTATTCTTTTCATTTTTTGGTATTGAGAAAATCCCAATAGTAAGTTTTTAGTAGGGAGGCCATGTTGATAAATTCATTTCATATCTAGCACTTGAGTTTTAACCAAAGCTTTATTCTGTATAACCCTTGCCGTCCAGTTCATCTTATAATGGTTGGAAAAATTTATGTTAAAATTTTGCTGACTTTGATAGGGCTTCTCTAGTATGAACAGTAATTCATGTTAAAAGTTGCAGAACTACTAAAAGTTTGAATAATGGAAGCAAATTAATTTATCATCTGCTGCTCTGATTGAATGTAACTTTTGGTGAAATATTGAGAACTGTGTCAAATTCTGGTGTGGTCAGTGTGTAGGTGAAGTCAGAGAGGGGAAAGCCTATACCTGATAAATCCATGCCGAGAAGAGCAACCAAGAACCAGGTTTTCAATTGCAGAATTGGAAACGTATTCTGTTAATGCCTTCACTATATCAGGGTCTTCAAGTACAACATCAAGGCATTGTACCTGAGGGAGAAATATGCATGTTTATGCCATTAGAAAGGAGTAAAAGGAAATAAGGTTGATTCATGAACAACAATGAAGGATTCTTTGTGCCTAAAATGATTTCAGAGGATGAAAAACTACGATTTGGAGGCATACTTCACATTTTATGAGGTGAAACATTAGTGGAAAGCATACAACTACATAAATTATATTTACTTGTGCACCTCCTTTTCACTCCTCTTATTCATTTCAGATATTTAATGCACCCGCGAGCTCAATAAGAAAAAGAGTACTTATTTTCTCACATCAAGGAAAAAGAGACATCGAGTACATACATCTTTACGAGTACAATAGCAACGGAAGGTAAGGAATATATCCTTTGTTAACCTCTCAAGATGCTGCCTGTGTGGTGATTCAGCTGAGCTGACATCAGAAACTTGAGAGTAGCCTGCATGGAAAAGTATCAAAATAAAGAGAAAGATGTCAAAGGTTTTAGTTTGATTCATTCCAACCATAACTTTACTTATGTCGATATGAGAGTGCATGATTCTATGTAGCATAGTTATGATGTTTTCAACTTCTATGCATCATGGGATGTTACATTTTTCGGAAAAGATATGGGGTTTGATGGAAAAGGATAATTATTCTGCATATTTTTTACCTGCTTTGATAGAAAATTTTCCTCAACAGATGAAAGTGTTAAAAATGCAATGGAGGAAGATACCAGAGCGGATAGATTGAGAAGAGAGAGTACTTGAAACAGATGAAGACATTGATGTTTTGTGGAGGACATGAATTAGGATAACAGTTTGGCCTTTGACAAGTAGATTCTCCACTGCCCATTTTAAAGCAGCCTTGCTGCTTTTATCTTTGTCTATTGCAACTGCTACCAACCCATTTCCTTCTCCCTTCCTTTCACCATTTCCCTTCGGAAGCCACATTTCCGCTCAAAGTCTTGCTTTCCTATGTTTTTTCCATTCCAAATGCTCAAAACAAAGCAAAATGCAGGAACAAAACTTTGAAGGTTGTCCAGAATAATTCTTGCGTCGTGGCGCAGAACTCAATTCCCAGAATTTCCCAACGTTTGATACTTATAAAAGGTACTGCCTAAAATCTCTCTTTTCTTGCTATTGATAAATTGAATGCATTTGACCAAACATTTCATCTAGAAGTTCTGTTGAAGAAGAAATGCAGTTGACTTCTCTATTTTTTTTTTGTTTATTCATTGTTTTCATTATATTTGGTCATTTCTCTGTTATAGCTTTTACCACTCTTGGCCGCTCTTTCTTTTTATGGGTTTCTCTATTTTTGCTTTCCAAATTGAAGCCTCACATTACATAGCTTATTTTCTTTGCTTCTCACAAATTAGATTTCCCTCATCTCTCTTGCAGTTTTTTTTTTTTTAACGAGAAGGGGTTTCAAACTCTAGCCACTAAGGTGATACACACCATCCTTATCACTCCAACTAGTGGCTCGGGTATATTTCTCTCTTACAATTGATAATTAATGTACCACATAATTATAGGCATTCATCACATCTATCTAAAACTATTGAAGTTATATATATGATTCTAATACATATCTAACCTAGGAAGCACGGACACTTCTAACATGGTGCCGTTCCGATGTTGGACATCAACATGGTCTCGACACGTGTTCAGGTTGTGTCCAAATTTTTCTTTATTTTAAATGAAAGGACACGGCTTGGACACGCGGTATCCTTTCTTTATTTGACAAAAACAGACCCTTGTCTCAAAAAAATATTAAAATATTTGAAAGTCAAAATTGTATTGCTTCTATAAAGCTTAAAAAGCTGTTATTTCTCTAAATGGGGTCTCATGTGTCCCCCACATTTGTTTTCTTTTATAATTTTAAAAAACAATATATGTATTAAAATCAAACATTACCCTATTCAAAAATATTTGTTCATTTTAATCAAACATTACCATATTCAAAAACATTTATTTATAATAAATTTTTATATATAACTAATAATATATATATATATATATATATACACACACACATGCATGTCCTTTCCGTGTCTGTGTTCTAAAAATTTTGAAATTCCCGTGTTGGAGTGTTCGTGTTGTGTCGTGTCGTGTCTGTGTCTGTGTCTGTGCTTCTTAGTATCTAACCAAGTTTGTTTTGTATTGATTAAATTTTCGGCGTATTAACCGATTAATGACTCCTTATTTGATTAGGTCTTGTGATTATATGATTCACAGACATTGTTCAATCTAGAAGAAGGAATGGAATGAGGGATTAGTGATGCTTAAGAGCCTATATTTTGCCCGGAAGAAAAACCTTCTATAATTACTCAAACAGCAGAGAATAGATCTCTTTTTGTGCATTAATCAAGTTTGAATTTTCTCTATATCCCGCAAGCACTCATGGAATTTTCTCGATATCCAGCAAGGCTAGATTGGTTGCACAAGGATACACATATCAAGTTTTGAATATCGTCTGCATACTTATGTTTATAAACTCAACGAGGCTCAGTATGACCTCAAACAAGTCACACGGGATTGGTATGAGAGACTCACTACTTTTCTCTTGAAATCAAGTTTTAAATGATGAACTTTTGACAAGACTATTTGTTAAAAATGATCAAAAACATAATTGGGCCAAAACTCTTCCATCAGCTCCAATTTTTCATTCGCTTCCAATAAATCATATTTTTTTAATGCAAGGAAAAAAAAAAGAAACAAAAAGATTGATAAATATACATTAACCTATTAAATTTGGTAATTAAAGCTTTAAAGAACAACTTACTTTTTCTCAACTATTAAATTTTAATTTAAAAAATAAATTAATATCATGTATAAGAAAATTAGCACTTTTTTTTTCCATCTCTTATTGATCAATCATGGTCAAAATCTAAAATTTGGTAATCGCCATCGTCATTAAAAATGTGAGGTTATAAGCCATGTATAAGAACTCTTCCACTAACTTCAATTTTCCATTCTCTTCCCACAAAATTTTTTTTTTTCATGAAGGGAAAAAAAAGAAACAAAAAAGACTTGTAAAATCTTAGATTTTGAAAGGGTCTAATTGAACTAGACTAGAAAATTTTTGGGTAAAATCTGGAATATGAAATAAGGGTACATTGAATAGAATACAAAATTTTAGGGGTTAAACAATTATTATTTGAAACATTAGGGTTAAAAGTAGAAATAATAGAAAATTTGAAAATATATAAATAAAGAAACCCTATTTCTACCTCGAGAGTCGTGTGAGAAAAAAAAAAAGGAAAGAAAACCCTAAAATCTTTTCTCTGTCTTCTTCCTCTCTACCTGCACTGTCCCAATGCCACCAAAATGACGCTTCGGCTTCAAGGACCTCATCCCAGCCAAGACTTCTGTCGGGTACTTACCCCTATTGAGCTTCATGGATCACCATCTCTTTTGTTTCCCCACTTTCAGGTGAGTTCGTAGATGGCGACCAACCTCCGACGGCGTGATCTTGGTGACATGGACATTAGGATGGTTGTGTTGCGAGGTGTTTATTGTTTTTAGCTTCCGCAAAACTTTGATTTTGAACATTTCTTGTACTTATTTTAATAATAAATACACTTTGAGGAGTTTGACAAAAAAATGGTAATCAAGGTTAGTATAGTAATTCTGTAGACCCCTCTTATGGGATGGGTCGTTACAAGACTAGTTTTGGCCATCCTTCACATGCTTCACGAAATCTAATGCTACATTAAAATAGTCCATTTTATCATTTTATGATGATAACGTTTTTGTTTGACTTGTACATCTAGCCAGAACTCTTCCAACAACTCTAGTTTTTCATGGGTGTTGCAATTGACACCCTTATTTTTACTATTCAAACCCCTATTAATTAGACAGTTATCTTTAGAGTTTTTTTATGGGCCCCTCCAATTATCATCATGCTCTTTCTATTGAAAAGACTTGACTCCCTCTAGAAAAAAAATAAATTTGTGTCAAGTGTCAACGTCGTTAGATTGTCCATGTCAACATATTCTATGATTTGCTTTTAAACTCTATTGTGAGACAGTATGGATTGCCATGTACGTGAACTCGCAAACCCAACAGTAATGCTTCCTCTTCATTCATTTGCACATTTTATCGAACACATGGTGGGCTCAGCGATTTAGCTTATATTTAATAAAAATAAAAATAAAATTAAATTAATTTAAATTAAAATAAAAAATTAATTTAATTTAAATTTTTCCTTGAACGGTTGTGGTACCGCCACGTTTTCCCCTCTCTCTCTCATCCATTAATCAAAATTAAGGGAAAAAAAAAACTCACCAAACTTTTGGGAATCAGATAGACCAGCACCACTTCAGAATTGGATGACAATGCTTGTCATGGGTCACTTGATTGCTTCATGTTTACTATCACTATCGGGTTCGTTAGTAATAATCACTTTGTCCAGATTGCCTTGACATAGGGTTACTCGATGCCTCCCACTATGATTCAATGGTTTAGGGACAGGTACGATTGCGCAGCTGCATGGGTTACATCGTATACAGAACAACTTGCATCATACATTCAGTGTACTCGTCCTATATTTCCTCAACCACTATGTACACTAATAAATAGAGAAGAGGGTCACCCCTTGCCTCGTTCATTCTCCTAGTAACAAATGGCCCCCGGTCCCTGATGTAAAATTTCTCGCAAGTGCACAAGAGTCTACGAATAGTACAGTGTATGCAAGTACGAGGTCGATCCCACGAAGATTAGTTAATCTAATTAATGTACCTAACTTGATGAATGATTGAGATTTGGGAAAGAAGGAAAAATGATTGATGTAAATAAAATAAAAAAAAAACAAAGAAATAAAATTCAGATTTTTGTGATATCAATATGAGAAGAACACTAGGGCAATGATTTCACCTAGTAATCCTATCACAAGCATCCAATTAACAAACACATAATTATGGTTCCGATCCAAGGGTTGATTCTTTCTTAAATATGTTGGTTCGTTCGTTCGCGGTGCCAACAAATATTATTAACAATGGATTAATCCTGTTCGGTTCGCAGTTTTTAATCCAAGGCTAACAACTCATTATGATCTAAAGAACTATAACAACCAATCAATCCCCTAAACCTTGTTCATGGCAGTCGACAATTGATTTCCTTAATTTCAGATCCACTAAGACACGTGAATTCGGTTCGTTCCTTAGTCCTAGCTAGATGAATCTAATTGAGCATTCAATTGATGGCCAATCAACCAAACAAGCAATAGATTATAAGCATAGAAGTTAAAGACAAGAATCATGAACCAAAATTATGCATTCAATTACTTGAAGTACTTGCAATAATCATACTAGGCTACATCAAGCCCTAGCAAAGAAGTTTAGCTACTCATGTTACAAGAACACAAGGAAACTAAATATGAGAACATCATGAACCAAGAACAAGAACAAAGAGAAAAGCTAGAGACAAGAACAAAAGCTAGAGAATGTGGCTCTCCCAAATCCTCCTTCTATTGTGCTAGAGGACTCCCTTTTATAGTGACAAAAGCTTCCTTCAATTAATCATCTTGTCAAACTTGGTTTCCTTCACTTAATTTGATTCGATTTCCTTTACTTGCCGTGCAAATCTCGTGGTTGCTTTTGCTCTTTTAATGACCAACGCCTTAATGCGTGTAGCTCTAACTTTCCATGCAACTTTTTTGACTTTCATTCTCCTTTGCTTATTTGTCTTGATTTCCTTCTTTTATTTATTTATTTCTTTCCTTCCTTGATCTCTACGTACCTTGCTTTCTCATTGTCAAAAGAGGTGGCTCTACTTCTTTCAAAACCCCAAGATTGACTTTTATTGAACTTTCTTTGTCCTTTCCTTGGCAATGTCTCACGAGTAGCACTAGTAACCCATTTTGTTCTTTTATTTATTTCCTTTCTTCTTTCTTTCTTGATCTGCAAGTATCCTTCATTCCTCATGTGTATTGGATTATCTCAAGGCAAGCATTTTTCATCACTTTCCTCATAAATATTCTGAAAATCAAAATAATGAGAAGTTATGTAGAATCCATGCTTAGTTCAATTAAAAGAGACAGGAAAACAAGTGTAAAGTGAGGTTTAAAAATATATAAAATATAGTACGATCAGTCCCCTCGGATGAAGGGAACCTCTGTAGTTAAACTTCGCCACCACCTCCCATTGTCGTTTCAATGAGAAAAAAAGCTAATAATTCTGGACTCTTTGATATCATTTCAAAATATTCTATCCATTGTCTTGTCACTTTAACTTTTTGCATGTCCCAATTGGGAGAGGGGGGCCGGTTCAATTACTTAGTTATTCTTCACTCTACATAAAGACTCCAATGCCTTGACTGACTGAATCAAACACCGACCTTCACTCTCATAGTCTTAGTAGCTTTATCACTACTCCTCTTGTAAGTGCTATTTACTTTCTAGCTTGAAGCCTCTAGGAAAACTTCACTAGTTTCATTTCCGTCAAGTCAACCATCTCTCCTATGGTAGCTGTTCCAGTTCACAACGGTTCAAGTAGTCTCGTGCTTTATTCTCTCAGGATTCATTAAACCGCCTAGGAAGGACTGCTAGCATGAACATGTTACTATCACTATTGGGTTTGTTAATAATGATCACTTTGTCCAGATCCCCTTGACAGAGGGTTATCCGATGCCTCCCATTATGATTCAATGGTTTACATACAGGTATGATTGCGTAGCTGCATGGATTACACCGTATACGAAACAACTTACAGCATACATTCAATGTAGACGTTCTATATTTCCTTTTGAAACAATTGTATTATAATTTACATAATTGTAAGAGTAGTGGGAGATTACATTTAACATCTAAGTCATTACATGAATCATCTATTTTCTAGAAATTAAGACAAAAACGTCTCTCCCTCTCTTATTTTGTTACATCAATAATCATTTTATTTTTGAAATTAAAAAGATAAAAAAAGTCCTCTTTTTTTTTTATTTCAGACAAAAAAGGACCACAAATGCTAGTCCATAAAACGTCATTTTTATTTTTTAAATTTAAAAGACAAAAAAAAAGCCTCTTTTTTTTGAATGTCAGACAAAAAGGACAAAAACATGGGGATGTAAGAAAAAAGCCTCATTTTTTTTTTAAAATTAGAAATGACAAAAGAAAGCATCATTTCTTTTTACAAAAAGGACAAAAATATGGGGTCATTTCATAGAGTAAGTGTGACATTTTTGAACGAGGTTTTTATTTTCGACAATTGGGTTCTCAACAATTTACGAACTTTGCTTTTTGGATAAGAAGATATCAAATTGGTGAAAGAAGTAGCAGCAGATGGGATCTATGGAGGAGGAGAATTAGAGAGGGAGTGTAGAGACATGAAAGCAAGTGAAGGAATTAATAAGGTTGAGGAGTGGAGGATCCCATGCAAAGGAATTTGGTAGTTAAAGCTTCCGAGAACAAATTACTTTTTCTCAATTAGTATGTTTTGATTTAATAAAGAAATTAATATCACTTAGTATAAGAAAATTAGCACTTTTAAAATGGTTCTGCTTTGAATATAAGTTCGGCCAGAACTCTTTCATTAACTTCAATTTTCCATTCTCTTCCAACAAAATATACTTTTTTATGAAGGGAAAAAAAAAAACGAAAAAGACTAGTTTGGCCAAAACTCTTCCGTTAGCTTCAATTTTCTATTTCTCTTCTAACAAAATGTACTTTTTTCATAAAGGGAAAGAAACAAAAAAGACTATAAAAAATTGATAAATGTACATTGCCCAACCCATTAAATTTGGTAATTAAAACTTCAAAAAATAAGTTACTTTCTCGACTAGTACATTTTAATTTAATATATAAATTAATGTCATGTATAAGAAAATTAACACTTTTTTACAATCTCTTGTTGATCAGTCATCGTTAGACGATGTCATTTTAGAAGATACACAAGCTGTGGTGCACTTGTGTTGCGGACGGCTATGGACCACCTCATGCCCAATGGGACACACAAGCTGTGGTGCACTTGTGTTGCGGACAACTTCTGACCATAAGGTGGTACACATCAAGTAGTGATAGGCCTTTTTTTTTGTTAGGAAAATGATAAACATCCATAAAGTTATTGTACATAAACCTCCATAATTAACGTGACATGCTAAATCAACATGCCATGTAGGCATGAATTAAAAAATAATTATTTTCTCTCTCCCATCTCTATTTTACTAGGGGAAAAAAATATTCTCTCATCTTTCAATTCTCTTAGAAGAAACCAGTGCTCAACTCCTCCACCCTCTTTTTCGCTGCAGAGACACCAGTGTTTGGCGTCTCCATTGTTAAGCACATGACAACTATATTTGACTAGATCTGGTGTGGCGGGCTCCAATTTGGACTACAAGATCTATGAATTTCCATAGGTGACGGCTCTTGCAATCAAAGTTTGGTTGGTCATCCATAAGTTAAAAGGGAAAAGAAAAGTTAGATTGCAGATATTTCAAGACCAAGCCCATTTGTGATTGCACTGATGATGATGACAATTTTTTGCATGGTTTGGTCAAGTCCGATTTGCTCAATCTTTGAGAGGTTCCTTGTTTTCAAAAGTAAATGTCAAGTTGGTTGAGTTTTAGTAATGCAGTTATGTTGCAGTAAATCTCAGTGTTTGTGTAGTTACAAGACCACTAATTATTATGCTTTTTTTGGAAGGAGAGGACAATTATTATTGTATCTCTCACACTATTCTGAATATATGATGCTGTTAATTTCTAAAGCTTTACTTTTTAGTGATTTACTAATGTAAGTGGTGCAACATGCTACACAATTATAATAGCATAAACCTGACTTTAATATTTTGCAGAAAGTCTAACCTAAACATTGTACTTTTACTAGGTTATAAGAGGTGTAATAGAAGTTTGTTTCTTTGCCAGAAAAACATAATTAGATGTTAAAACAATGTAATAAGGTCTGTGTGGATAAAAAAATGTGATGTCTTGTGAGAGAAAGACGGATCATTTTGTTTGACTAATTAAGAATATTTTTGTAAAAAAAAACACAAGTCACACCTTACAAGTCATCTTGCCAAGTAAACAAGCTACATTAATTATGTAAAAGAGCAACCACAATGATAGTTTTTTAATGGGACATGGATAATGTACAGCGATTTGTGTTTTGTTGATGTGGTTATATTGGAGGATGTGTTTTGTTGATGTGGCTGGACCAACAAAATGTATTGATACAATGATGTAAATTTGCTGACTTGCTTTTTGTGTAATAGAGGTGAGACTCAATATTGATTTTTGTGTAAGAATGTATGTATATATGTTCAAGTGGCTCCCATTTTGGACAAAGTGAGCCAACATGGGGGCTAGCCAAACACCCTTCCCACATGCTTGGCCCATCAAAAATGAGACGGCCAACAAATTTATAAAATTTATTTATGATGCAATTTTATCCATGCCCCATTAAAAAGTACAACAAAAGCCTTCTATGTCCTATTAAACTTGCACCATTGCAAAATAAGAGCAATTGCAATGGTCCCATTTGTTGGGCCAGCAAAAACCAATATTGGGTCCCACCTCTATTACATAAAAAGTCAAGCCAAACACATCTCTCAATACAGTCACATCAACAGAACACATCTCCCAATATAACCACATCAACAAAACACAAATTCCTATACATTTTTCCTTCCCACCCAACATGGAGGCCAACAAATTCTCATTCCTTCCATATTGTCCACAACAAAACTACACCAAAACAAAATCTTCCAATACAGCCACATCAGCAAAACACAAAACCCTATACATATTTGTTGGTCCAGACAAAATAATACCATTGTAATTGCTCTTAAGCAATTGCAATGGTGTTGTTTTGAGAGGGCATGAATATAGTTTTGAGGGGGCATGGATACAAATGTGTATACAACAATGTAATTTTGTTGTCCCAATTTTGTTGGGAACAATATTGGGGAAAGGACTATGGATGGCCTTCATGTTGGCCCCAACATATGAGCCCCACTTATATCACACTTACAACTATATAAAATAAATATTGGGTCTCACCTCTATCACACCAAAAATCAAACCAACAAATTTACACCATTATACTAATTTAATTTGTTGGCCCAACCATATAAGCAAAACACAAATCCCTGTGCATTACCCATGCCCCAACAAAAAACCAACATTGTGGTTGGGCCCACTTTTGATATCCCAAATTTTTTGAGACCAAATCACATGTTGGCTCTATTTGTGGGTCCAACAACACACACACTGACATTTTCCAAACATAAAACTAACAAATTTACACCATTGTATCAATATATTTTGTTCGCCCAACAACATCAGGAAAACACGTCTCCTACTAAATTTTGTTGTCCCCAACAAAATTATAATACCGTGGTTTCTTTAAGTTTGTGAGCTCGTTTGGCACACATTATATTATTGTAATATATGGTGCTCATGAACCAAACATCAATATGTGGACTCGGATTCCAAAGCATTTTCATGACTCCAATTTTCAACCATTTCTCGACAATTTCATAACCCATTTACTACTTTACCCTCAAAGTTACCCTAAATAACAAGTATACAAGAGAGTGCATTTGACATTGCAATTATTCACGTGAAGCTTCACTTTCGTGTCAAATTTACATTTTAATAAATACCCTCAAAATGTCTTAATTTATGTTTTAATAAATACGTGTCAAATTATTTGTTCATTAAAAAATATATAATTATATTTAAATATTTTTTATTTACTTATTAATGCTATAATTAGTTTTATTTTACAATTAAATTTGCTATTAATTTAAATGTGTTACCACTTAAATGCATAATACCCCTGGACGTAATTTGCACAACAATTAGAACACCATATATGCTACCAGCAAAAATTGCATCAAATATCTACCAACATTTCATGAACCATTTCTACTACCATTTATCATCTACTATATATGCTACTGTCAAAATTGTACTCAAACATTTCTTATTGTATATGTTTCAAGGATTGTATTGACGCACTGGATGGAACCCATATATCGGCAATTGTTGGGCCATAGCATAGACAAAGATATATTAGGAGAAAAGGAGAAGCAACCCAAAATGTTTTAGCAGTGTGTGACTTCGATATGATGTACACATATGCATCGGCTGGATGGGAGGGCTCTGTCTATGATAGTCGGGTTCTAGAACATTCCCTACGTGTTGAGAGTATGAAGTTCCCAAAGCCACCTCCAAGTAAATATCATAAAGAAGTTAATCTATTTTTTTTAAACCACATATCTATTAACATTTTGAATTTTTAGGAAAATATTACTTGGTCGATGTCGGGTATGTGAACAAGATATGATTCCTCACACCATACAGGGGAGAGAGGTATCATATTCCTATATTTCAGAATGGATGACCTGCTTCGGGTCCCTGTGAAGTATTCAATAAGGCTCAACTCGCCTTGGAAATGTCATCGAAAGGACATTCGGGGTTACAAAGAAGAAATGACGGATCTTGAATACAATGACTTCGTATGATATAAAAGTACATGCGATGATTGTATAGCATGACACTTCACAATTTTATACGCGTGCATGTTGTTATGGACGTTGATTTTAATGACATTGGCACGTCGTCTATTGTGGGAGACACTTCGGTGGCTGACCCAATTAATGAAGTTGTGGATGATGGAGTTGACGACTATCTCGTGATTGACGATGCTAATTTGACTCAGTTTCGTGATATGCTTGCCGGTCAACTATCGAGTGCAATATGATTACGTTTGTTTATAAATTAAGTAATACCCTCTCCTCTTTCAATTTTCTTAGAAGAAACGAGTGCTCAACTCCTCCACCATCTTTTTCGTTGTAGAAAAACCAGTGTTTGACATCTCCATTGCTAAGCGCATGACAACTACATTTGACTAGATCTAATGTGGCAGGCTCCAATCTAGACTACAAGATCTACGAATTTCCATAGGTGACGACGCTTGCAATCAAAGTTTGGTTGGTCATCTATAAGTTAAAAAGGAAAAGAAAAGTTAGATTGTAGATATTTCAAGACCAAGCCCATTTGTGATTGCACCGATGATGACGACAATTTTTTACATGGTTTGGTCAAGTCCGATTTGCCCAATCTTTGAGAGGTTCCTTGTTTTTAAAAGTAAATGTCAGGTTGGTTGAGTTTTAGTAATGCAGTCATGCTGCAGTAAATCTTAGTGTCATTGTAGTTGCAATAGCACTAATTATTATGCTTTTTTTGGATAGAGAGGACAATTATTATTGTATCTCTCACACTATTCTGAATATATGATGTTGTTAATTTCTAAAACTTTACTTTTTAGTGCTTTGCTAATGTAAATGGTGCAACATGCTACACAATTATAATAGCATAAACCTCAATTTAATATTTTATAGAAAATCTAACCTAAACATTGTACTTTTACTAGGTTATAAGAGGTGTAATAGACGTTTGTTTCTTTGCAAAAAAAAAACATAATTAGATGTTGAAACAATGTAATAAGGTCTATGTGGATAAACAAATGTGATGTCATCCGAGAGAAAAATGGATAATTTCTTTGACTAAGTAAGGATATTTTTATATATAAAAAAAAAACCACACGTCACACCATACATCTCATCTTGCCTAGTAAACAAGCTACATCAATTATGTAAATTTTATAAATTTGTTGGCCCATGGACAATAAGTTGGGCACAACAATACAATTTTATTGTCTCATTTTTTATGGGCCAATCATAGGTGAAGGGTGTTTGGCTAACCCCCATGTTGGTTCACTTTGTCCAAAATGGGACCCACTTTCACATATACACACATATTTTTACACAAAAACCAATATTGAGTCCCATCTCTATTACACAAAAATCAAACCAACAGATTTACACCATTGTACCAATACATTTTGTCGGCCTAGCCACATTAACAAAACATATCCTCCAACACAGTCACATCACCAAAACACAAATCCCTATACATTATCCATGCCCCATTAAAAAAATATCATTGTGATTGCTCTAAATGATGTAATTTTACCCATGCCCCATTAAAAAGTACAACAAAAGCCTTCTATGTCCCATTAAACTTGCACCATTGCAAGTGCTCCTGCAATGGGTAGGATTTAATGGCCCATGGATCCTAGAAATTGGAAATTTGTTGGCCTATGGACTCATATTACAACACAACAATGGTCTTTTATTGTCCCAATTAATGAAACTGTGGATGATAGAGTTGACGACTATCTCGTGATTGACGATGTTAATATGACTCAGTTTCATGATATGCTCGCCGATCAACTATCGAGTGCAATATGATTACGTTTGTTTATAAATTAAGTAATATGTGTATGGGATTAATTTATAAATTTATTAGGCAGCTTAAAAAATATGTATGAATTTGTTAATTGGAATATGTATGAGAAAGTGTGTATTTATGCATTAAAAAAGTCTTAATTTACATTTTAAATAAATACGTGTAAAATTATTTGTTCATTAAAAAAAATATAATTATATTATAAATATTGTTTTTGCTTATTAATGCTATAATTAGTTTTATAAATTACTTACAATTAATTTTGATATTAATTTAAATCTGTTACCACTCAAATGCATAATACCCCTTGACATAATTTGCACAATAATTAGAAAACCGTATATGCTACTAACAAAAGTGGCACCAAACACCTATCAACATTTTAGGAACTATTTCTGTTATAGTTTATTACTATTATTTATATTTTACAATATATGTTACTGTTAAAATTGTGCACCAAACAGACCATGTGTATGAAAAGTGGTACTGTTTTTGTTTTTGGTAGGCAAATCTCTTGGAATCTTCTTATTTTTTTGCATTAATTTGTTGAAATAATATCGAGGGGCCCACACAGGATTAGTACCATCACATCCCTATCCTAAAATTCTTGATGTTTCGGTTGTGACAACACTCCTCCTCTCCCTAAAACTAAAACGGTACACTGATTCAATTTCTTTTCCATTACTTGCCTTTACCAAGCCCTTGCAACGGCGATTTCAAGACGCTCTCTATTCCAGCAGCTTCCATTATTTTGTTCTTCTTCAGGCGGGGAGCTACCTTTTCGGTGATCTCTGTGTGCCTCTCTGCCCTCATTTTTTTAATCCTATTTTGTAATTTTATAATCCTGGTTTGCTCTGTAAACACAGATATGATGTTTCTGTTCTCTCTATTGGCTTTGCAGATGATGATGAATTGATGATTGTCACTTGAATCAGATTAATTGGTCATTGTCGAAGGTATGATTTCAGAGTTTTTTTTTCTTGCTGAACCATCTCTCTTGTTTATATCGTGATTGTGAGTTCGATTATATATTATTTGATTCTGCGATCTTGAAGCCCTTGCTTTGTCTTGTTGTCATCTCTACAATGTTCTGCTTTTGTCTATTGGTTTCTTCTTCGCTTGGTTTTCTGTATTTCGTATTTACTTTATTTTTAATATATTTTGAGCCTATCTTCTTAGAATGACTCAATTTTTTTAGTGTGAATTTTTTGATTAGTTATTCAATGAACTGTAACACATTTCAAGAACAACTATACATAAAGAAAGGCTATATCTGAAAGTACAAACACCGCACCGGTTTACAATTGAGGGTAGGTCATGCACCGGACTATTGACCGGAGCACCAAACAATTAAATTTTTTTTATAAAATATAATACATCTAAAATGTAAATAATTTTGATCCTTGGATCTTAAATTTATTTTTAAATCTTACAAAAATAAAAAAAAAAAAATTTGTTACCTAACTCATTCTAAGATTCATGTTTGTTATCATTTTTCTTTAATAATTAAGTAGTTTTTGAAGAAACAAATTACTCCGTTGCGTTAACCATGATAAATATATGTTATCTATTAATTTTTTATGAAAAAAATTAGTTGGTGCACCGGTTGATAGTCCGATGCATAGTGCACCGGAGCTAACAATTGTTAGGATCCAATATCGGTTTGGGATGTTCAAACCACGTGGTTTATAAGAAAACCCGTAACCCTATCATACAAAGGGGCTTGAGGCAATGAGCCAATAAAACCTTGAGGGTAGCCTGATGTATCCACAATGAACTGGAACCCTAGAGAGGACAATATCTTTCAGTGAGCTTGGGTCTTTATCCCTGTAAGAGGCCTTTTCCTTAGCCTAAATACTTAATTCTATTAAGTAAGATGGCCAAGGAAGACCAAAGCCGTGCGGACTCAATGTATCTACGGGAACCAGTAAACCCAAAGCGGATAATATCTTTGATGTGAGTAGGGCTGATACTCTATACACTGGATCTACCCTCGACCTCTTAAATTGAGGCTACCACATGGTTTTGAGAGGTAGTGAATCTGAATTCCCTTGCCCTTGTTTGCCACATGTGCGTGTGTGTTTACAACTTATAAAAAAATAATAAAATAGGAGGCTAGGACAGTAAAATCAAGACAAGATCCTAGGCACTAGCTTAGTTACTGCTAATCTAAGGATTGATATAGACATAGGGGAATTCAGGAAGGAATCGTTTAGTGGATAATTGTTTGATACTGGACTTATTTTGTTAGTTTGATTCATAGAATGTAAAAGATATGAAGAACACGATTTTGGAAGTATAAGTAGACATATCATTATCATAGCAAGGAAATTATTCAGAGATACAACATTATTAGCATCCTTACACATATAATCGAATTTCTGCATTCGATTTAGCAGACACTTGTGTACATTATTCTCATTCACGTCTTTTTACACGGAATTTAGTTTCATTGCAATTTAATTTCCTTTGAAGGCAACTTAACACGATTCCGATACTCTCCGAGCGCCCATATTGGGAAGGCATTCCTATATATTGGATAGTGTAACATGCAATTCATTTTGAAAACTCCAGTGATTTCCTGTCACCAGTAATTGCTCTAGTTAGTCAAATGCATGAGCAAGAACAAAATGTATAAATCACTTCATTACTTTTTTTTTCCTCCTCATATATATGTTATGAGGTAAAGAAAGTACCTGCTGGGGGTAACCTCCCTCTTCCATTTGGTAATTGATTAGTACCTTCGCACCGCGGTGGAGAGGAGTTGGATCTCTCTCAACCTATTTTTTGGGAAAAAAAACATTTATTGAGATTTGATGCTTAGATAGAAATATAGATGTAGAAGTACAAGAGACAATGATTTTTCACCTGGCCAGCATAGAGCAGCCCTAGCATAGCCCATGCAGTTTGTACCACATTTGATCTTCTTCCTTCAAGAGGTGTATATATCTGTAGCACCAAATCCCAAATTAGTTTCTGTTTTCACAGATGAAAATTATTTTAATGTAGAGTAAAAACTGCACCTTTCTTGGGGAAGAAAGATAGCTTTCTCCCCATCCACCATCATCACTCTGATTAATAAGTAGAAAATCAACACCTCTGCGCACAGCGGGACAATTTTCATAAGTCCTACCAGCTGCTGCTAGCCCTCCAAGTGCAAACATGGTACTATAGATGAAGCAAATACCCCAGTTTCCATACCTAGATAAACGATAATCCAGATTAGTGTTCTGAGTACTTTGATGAGAGAAAATAGAAAAGTATTTTTAATGCGTTCAGTGAGAGAACGTACCACGAGCCATCAGGATACTGCACGTCCTCAAGATATCTTATACCGTTTACAATGAAATTGTCAATGTCTTTGGTCCTATGACCTGGGAATAACTTCTTGAGTGTAATGAAAGCAATGATTGAAGATCCGGTGCACTCGACATATGTATGTTCAATCACAATATTCTCGAGAAACTCCATAGGGTTGAGCATCTAACCAAGGAAAACAAAATATAATTTCATTTGAGATATGAAAAAGCATGCAACTTAAATCAACAGTTGACTAATTTAGTATCCCAAAATTATTACCTCCATCCATTGTCCAGCTCTTACTGGTTCCCAGCCAGCTAAACCGCCGGTTTTAGGCTGCAATGACAATTATTAACAACAGACCAGAGTAATTGCATTATAATTTGCAAACATATATGTATATGCCTAAAGCTTGAAAATTAAATAAGTCAATTTTACCTCTTGGAGGGAAAGTATGATGTTTACAGACTCAAATATCCATTGAGGATCTAATTTCTCTCCAACAAGTTCTTCGGGCATGGTTGCTGCTAGCAAGCAACACTGTAAAATGCAGTAGAAATTATATAACTCAAATATATTATCTTTGAGTCTCTACTTGATTGGATTTTTTTTCATTGATCATCTCTACTTTTTTTTTTGAATTGATTGTGTGAATTCACTACCTTTAATGCTTCAGCAGTGCAATCAGAAAGTTGCCATCCATGATCTTGATCGGAGAAAGTCCATGATCCTTTTGAAATGTGGCGAAACATTTTCTCAAAGTCGCCAGAGGGATTATTCCTGACCTGGCATTTCTTTACGAAGTCGTATGCTTTGACGAGAGTTGGAGCGACTTCATTTGTTAGATTGCTAGCAACCAGAGCTTGAAAGCCAAAGGTAGCATCCCACAATTGGCTGCCAAAACTCTGCACATGAAATGCGAGTATGAAATTATCTTTGAATGCTCAAGTTTTAAATGCTGTTATTGTAGTTGTCAATAGAAAGAAAACACCACTCTACTTACCACCACTTTCATACCATCCTCTGCAACCCATAAGTAATCTGGTATCCTTGCAAGATGCTTCTTGAAATAGTCTCCATTGGGGTCTTCAACCCAGCAACAAAGCATACACAATGCCTGCTCGATATGAGAAAAAAACCTAGTCACATAACATATATGTGTTATAAGATCCTGTCTTGTCTTTTCTTTATGTTGAATATTTTATACCTTTTCAACACAGCCAATGGTGATGTATCGACTATTTTCGTCTTCGTAGTGAATGTGTTCCATTGCTTTTTCAAGAGCCTTCTCTCTTATCTTGCTAAAAGGCCATCGAGTCAAAAGAGGTTCAGAAGCCACATAAAGACTGTCCCAGAGGAAATTCTGGATTAGACTGTGGGGATAGTATAGATCCTCCTGCAAGGTACAATTTCCACTTCCATGATCAACTTTTTCCAGCAATGGTAAATATATTTTCTTCATTCTCATGTAATTTAAAGCAATAAGTTGAGATAGAAATCATGCCTTTCCGCATCGATGGCGCATTTGTCTCCATTGAATTTCATGGTAGGGCTGAGTGTGGAGCTCCTCTCTCAATTGTAAAATGAGAGGTGTGATAGGGCCAACAAATCTTTTCCCATATAGATATGACATTGGCATGTAAACCATCCGGCAATAACACCACATTTTCGCTGAATTGATGCACAAGAAAATTGAATTATATGTGTATTAATGCAAATATAGAGTCAGTTAAAAATATACAATGAGTCATAGTGATTTTTTTTTTAATATAGATGTGCTTAGTTACCTGGATGTATAGGGAGATAAGAAGGAAGAATCCAGAACTCTGGGGGCATTGGGTTGCATCCATACCAATCAAATATACCAAGTATCTACAGAAAAAATACGTATACAGTTGGTTAGTATACTAAACCCTAAATTGATTAATAGTGCATGTCGATTTTAGTTGATCGTACCGAAAGCCAGGTCTTTCCCCAGGAAGCCATGTAAGTGATGCCACCATGATCAAGAATCCACTTTCTTGCTCTAGCACAAGCACTTTCATCTGGTCCTACTCCAAGTATTCTCATGCACACATAGCTGAATGTTGTGGTAAACATTGAGCTGTGTCCCTCTATGTGTATTCCCCAACCCCCATCTTCATTCTGGTGGTTGTATATGAAACGTAGGATTTCTTTGCGATGTTCCGAAGTGATAATCGAATTGAGATGCCCAGTGATGTATAGGCAAAAGATCTGCAGTTTTTGTTCAAAGAGAGAGAAAATTATGGTCAGAATGTAGAATATGTAAAATTAGGTTAAATTGGGATTTGTAAGACAAATACTCACAAATGGAGGAAGGAAAAACAAGACTCCAGCATTTTCTGCTGGCCAGTGACCATCACTGGCCTGCAAGGCTGAAAAGAAAGAGGAAGCTCTCTTCAAAGCAGTTGTGACATCTTCATATGTAACTTGTTCTTTCTCCCCAATTCTCAACGGAGGAATTGTTTGCTTGAACTTCTTCTGCCTCAGAAACTGCATTTGGTTTTGGTGCATATCCCAAAACAAAGAAATCATATTAGTTAGCAATTAACATTGGAATCCCACATCAATTATGTGCAACACGATAATCGTATACCCAGTTGTCTATCGGACAACTGCCTGGGTTGAGTAAGGGTCTGTCTTACAAATTGCGATAATAGAAATATCCATGAGACTTGCACTAAGAGTTATCGCAGTCAAGCTCCACATTAATATCCGATGCATGATTATCGGCTCTAATAGTTGCAGAAGCATTTCAGCCAACAACCCGTTCTATACAAATGTATTGGTAACACCATATATATGTTACACTAAAAAGCAGTAGAGTATACCTGCTGCATCCAAAGTAGGTCGGAAGCAGGCTTGACTTCATGGCGGTTCTCGGTGAATTTCTTGCGAGCCTCTTCGACCTCAGCGAGCTCTTCAGGGGTGCCTGCATTAGGGTCAAACTCCCATATCTGCCTACCAACAAAGTCATTTGTTGTGTACAAGTACTCGGAGTAGGGGCAGTTCCCACGTTCAGCTATCTTTATCTTCCACATGATTTCTTCACTCCAGAGAGGAAGATAATAAAGAAGAAAATGATGAGTTTGTATTCATAGAACACTTGCATGCAAATTAAAGACAAACAAAAATGAAATTGAATGACGAGATTTTTTGATTATAAAAGCAATGATAAACTAATTATATATATGAATGTATGCACCATCATATTCTTTTTGGACAGTGCTATAGACTCTCAAAAGTTCCTCAAATCTATGTGGTATTAAAATAATTATTGATTAAAAACACACATGTAGGGCCACTTCACATTCAACACTTCACGTTAAAGTAGGATATTTTGGGATCACAAGCATTATCCGTTCTTTCCAAATGAATAGACATTAAAAAAAAAGGGCACAATTGTAGGGCCTAGAAAACTAGCACGAGAAAAGCCGCCTTCAATCTTCATTGGGTTTTCTAGTTTTTGAGAATATATATATATTACAAAGGAAAAAATAGTAATTTATTCAAAACTATATCACTCTAAATATTATACCAGCATTTAATTTGATTATCCTACATTTCACTCTATAAAAAATAAAAAAATCATTAGTAATTCAACTATAGTTCTTTTTTTTTCTCTAAACATAATAATAACTTACGACTAATATTTCAATTAACTTTATTTTGTAAATAAAAAATTAGATTTATAAACTACTTAATTAATTAATTTTTATTAACTTTTTAAAGAAATTTGTTGATTATATTATAAGGGGAATTAATATATAATATACATCTAATTATTAACTAAATTACCTATTTAATTAAAATTTGTTAAACATATTAATATTTGAAGTTAATTTCAACTTTCAACATGCAAATGGAAAAAAGTTAAAAATATATTCCTATCCTTTTTCTTTACAATCTTTATAAATAATTAATATTCTACGACGATCAAATTCGAGTCAAAACTTGATGTGCGTATAAGTTTCCCTGAACAATCTTTTTGGTTCTTTCTAAAAAACAATATAGAGGCTACATATAATATGCTCGCATACATTTACGCCATGATATATATATAACAACATATACAAACAATATATACAAGAGTTCATATTATACTTCTTCTTGGATAAAGGTTGAGAAGCAAAATTAGAAGAAAATATTTTGTAAGACGAGAAAGTACAGTAACTAAAAGTATAAAAGAGAGTAAGTGTGTGTGTGTATATATATATATATATATATATATACACACATGAAAATGAATGGGAAGATAATTTCATAAAATTTGAACATGATAAGATGTAATACACTGCTGCTGTATATATAAATTTGATCCTAATTAAAGAAGCCAGCTTGGCATGACCATGGATTAATTAAGATGTAAAAAGAAAAGCTTGGAAGAATTGATAGGAAAATACAATTAATCACAAATTGAAAGCAAACCATGCATGTTGCTTACCCTATCAAGGATATATGAGAGGTTGAAGCCTCCAAGAACTTGATGATATGATGAGGAACTAAGACAAGAGAGCTTATATAAATCTCTCGTGTTGTGTTATGATGAGTGGAATTGCAAGGCCTTATAGGCTTTATATATATAATCCACTCCACCCACTTGGGTCAATAAACTACTTCAAGTGATGTAAATTCTTGCACTATATTAATATTATTCAAACTAAATATTGTAGAATAGAAATTGAACATTCAAACTCAACAATGTTGAGTCTAAATATAAATTAATATTTAAAGGAAATAATGTTGACTCAAAATAGCATTCAATAATTCATTCTACCCAAGCATATGTATGGTGTGGCAAATAAAATATAATTCATAACTTTGACCTACTATACATGATGAGACTAATTCCTCTTACTATTAGATCAATTATTTTCTCAATCCCACCTCAATTTGAAATAATGAAGCATAACTCTATTTTATCATATATATATATATATATATTTTGAATAATCTACAATATTAATAGGTGTTCAATGAAAGATATGCAATCTCACTCTAAATGAATAAAGAAATAAATAAATGTCTTCTACCTTATAAGTGGGTGGATGAGGATTGGGGTTGCCCTTCCTCTTCCTCCTTTTTGAGGTATAAAATATTTTTTAAAAAATATCAAAAACAATAAATATAAAATATGTAAAATTTTAATCGCTGGATCATATATTCAACTATTATATCTTAAATAAAAGATAACAAATTATACACACTTAATTTGCATCCAACGATTTCTAACCATTCGGATTTTTGATGCCTTTTTTTAAAAAATATATTTATTTTTAATTCTACATAAAATACAACATTATATTCAAAATCATTGATATTTATCTTCTTCTACTTTTTGAAGTTTTTTTTTTTTTAAAAAAAAAGTAAGGAATATGAGAGGGCTGCTCTTTTCTTAAAGAGCTCCAATCCGGGTGCATGCATATATATATATATATATATATATATATATATATATATATATATATATATGGATTTCTAATTTGATTCTATTTATTTTCCCTTCACGTCTTTTGCTTTGTCTTGAGCAAATTGGTCAAGAGCAAGTAATGTATAAAATGCATAAATAAATAAATATATTGAAGTCAAATCACAGCTAAAATAATTTTTAATTAATTTCCAGAAAATGACATATTTTAGCAATATTGCATGTATCACCTTCAAAGAAACTAATAATCTTCTCCTTTTTCTTCTTGACTTATCTTTCTACTGTTTTCCCTTCTTTCTTTTTATCAAGGGTAGTGGAATTCAAAAAGGCATATTGGTGCTTATTTTTCAGGCTTCAATGATTCACCTTTGTTCAAATTTTGTGGTGGAAGTAACTTACCCAATTAACTGATATAATTAAGAAAAAAGGAAAACGTCTTGTGCTTTCCACATCATCATCGTACTCTCTTATGTTTCAATAGTATACTTTAATTTGAAACTTGAAATTCGGAAAGTGCTAAGCAATATCCGATCATATATGTACCGTTCTTGAAATCAAGCTATCTCCCAAACGAAAATTCAAACGAAAATATCACCATCTGTCCTCCTTATTATTGAAACAAACAAACAAAGGAAAAAGTACTAAAAAAAAATGCTTGAGGAGAGGAGTCGGTGGAGGAGAGCATCTGCTCCTCCTCTCCAAACATGAAAGAGAGAGAAGATAATAAATATATAGTATGTAACATTTGAATCGTTGGATTATATATTCAATTATTGGATCTTAAAAATAAAAAGATAACATGTTACACACTTTGCATTCAATAGTTTATAACCATTCAGATTTTTTCATCCATTATTTAAATTAATTTTATTTTTTATTCAACATAAAATGCAACATCATATTCAAAATCATTGATATTCATTTTTTTTTATTGAAAATTCTTTAAAAAATATTGATATAAAAAAAATAAAGAAGAAGAGGGGCTGTTTGTTTTTAGAAGAGCAGTGTACCCTAATCCGGGAATATGATCCACGCATATATGAATATATGATACGGACGAGGATTTCCAATTTTATTATATTTATTTTCTCTTCCTGTCTTTTGCTTTGTTTTATGCACTTGGTCAAGAGCAAGTAATGTACTAAATAGAATTATCATAAAGGAATTCTCTCATGAGGTCGTAAAGTGAGGTTCTAAAATGAGGTCCTAATTTTAAGAGATCAAGACATTTTTAAAAAAATTTGAAAAAAAAAATATATATATATATATATATATATATATATATATATTTATTTATTTATTTATGAATTCTCCTATGAGGTTTTAAAAGTGAAATATTAAAATGAAGTCTTAACTTTTAGGGTTCAAAATATTTTTTTTAAAACTTGAAAAAAAATATATTTGTATTTTGATCAGTCTTACGAATCCTAATATATATTTTTTGCTTCAAACAAAAATCAAATTCAACATTGAAAGTGCACGATAATTCTGGATCGTTTGATATAAAACAAAAGACATTTCATATACATTTCAGGTTGCATTTGATTTTTGTTTCAAACAAAATATATGTATCGTTGGGTTTGTAAGATCGATCAAAATACAAATATATTTTTTAAAATGTTTAAAAAAATATTTTGAACCCTCAAAGTGAATTCTAAAAGTTAGGATCTCATTTTAATATATATATATATATATATATATATTACCTTCAAAGAAACCAATAATCTTCCATCTTGTTGGTTAGGTAGCCGCACACCCATGCATAATACACTATATTTTGAAACAACCGTCTTTTTCCTCTTCTTTTTATTTTATTTTAATTTTTTTTTCAAGGGTAATGAAATTCAAAAGGGTATTATGGGTGCTTATTTTTCTGGCTTCAATAATTCACAGAGTTGAAATTTTGTGGCGGTGGTGGTAAAAAGAAGACATCTTGTGCTACCTTGTTGGGGAGATTTGATTAGAAAGTGTTTATGCCTACTTTCCACAAACATCATGGATCCATGCACTCTTTTGTTATAATAATATACTTTTAGGTCAGTGCGCTAGACAGATCACGAGATTTAGGGACTCCACAATTCACTTAAAATTGTATAGTCTACAATTTAAATCAAATGATTTGGGAGCTGTACCACATCATATCATATTTTGTTTTTGTCATTTTTAAAACTTGTATGATTTTTTTTTTCTCGACCATTAGATATGAATTATAGATTCTAAGGAATTGCGGAGCCTCTAAATCTCAAATAAGAGGGATTATATTAGACTTAAATAGTCCAATGTGGCTTTTAGCGCAATCCAAAAATAGGATAAAACTAATCCCTAATAATAATGACGTTCAAAAATTGCTCAATTTTGTTCATGTATTATTATCGATGGGCTAACTCCCAGAAAGATATTGCTCCATTGTTATTCGATGCCCTACGCTAGAGAAGAGCAAGTTACGGATCGGAGTCACCACCGAGGTGATTCTCAATGAGCCCCTCCGATACCTAAATCAGTTGATATTTATCTTCGCGCCTTTTTTAAAAAAAAATTAATTTATTTTTAATTCTACATAAAATACAACATTTTATTCAAAATCATTGATATTTATCTTCTTCTTTTTTAAGTTTTCTTTTTTAAAAAAATATAAATAAAAAAAAGAAGTAAGGAAGCCGGGTGCATGCATATATGATGGGGATATGGATTTCCAATTTGATTATATTTATTTTCCCCTCATGTCTTTTGTTTTATCTTCAGCAATTGGTCAAGAGCAAGTAATGTATTAAATGCATAAATAAATATATTGTAGTCGCAGCCAAAATAATTTTTATTTAATTTCCAGAAAATATATTGCATATATATATATATATATCACCTTCAAAGAAATTAATAATCTTCTCCTGTATTATTTTTGACTTAACTTTTTTACTCTATCGTGTTTTACCAAGGGTAGTGGAATTCCAAAAGGTATTAGTAGTGCTTATTTTTCAGGCTTCAATGATTCACTTTTGTTGAAATTTTGTGGTGGAAATAACTTCCAACTGATATAAAAGAAAAAGTAAACGTCTTCTACTCGTGTATGTTTTAATAATATGTTTTTAGAGGATTAAGTGAGAATGGTTAATGAGAGAGGAGTAATTTAAGTCGCTTAGTTTATAGGGGAGAGAGTTTTTTTGTCACGAACATGACTGTATCCATTTATATATCCAAGGCAAGAGAATTTGAGGTTCATAAGCACTTGAGTCGTCAATATAGATGAATTACATCTGAGAATTTCAAACAAAAACGTGACTATACCGACAAAACACCGGATTACAAACTATACCGAGAAGACTAAACAAACGAACAAAAGATAACTTGAACACACCAGACAATGGCATATTAAACAAAAATAAACAAGAAAAACAACTTGAGCAAAGCATATCTAGCAATTTGAGTAATTCTCCAAATAGATCTGCAAGTAGATACTTGAACTTGAAATTCAAAACGTGCTAAGGAATATTCAATCATACACCATTCTTAAAACCAAGCGATCTCCCAAACGGAAATTCATGGAAGAATTTAACCATTTGTCCTTATTATTAAAACAAACAAATATTAAAAAAAATTGCTGGGGGGAGAGGAGGGTTGGTGGAGGAGAGCATCAGCTCCTCCTCTCCAAACCTGAAAGGAGGCGGCGGAGAAAAATTGAGAGAGATAGCAGAGAGGATGGTTGAGAGGGAGAAAAGATAATAAATATATAGTATGTAAGATTTTAATCGTTGGATATATATTCAATTACTAGATCTTAAAATACTTTGCATTCAACAATTTATAACCATTTAGATTTTCCATCCATTATTTAAATTAATTTGATTTTTTATTCAACATAAAATACAAAATCAGATTCAAAATCACTGACATTCATCATTTTTTTTTTGGAGAATTCTTTCAAAAAATATTGATATAAAAAAATGAGGAAGAAGTCTGAGGCTGTTTGTTTTTAGAAGAACAGCGTACCCTAACCCCCGGGTTGATGATGCATGCATACACATACATGACATGGATGTGGATTTCCAATTTTATTATATTTATTTTCTCTTCTTGTCTTTTGCTTTGTTTTATGCACTTGGTCAAGAGCAAGTAATGTAATACATATATATATATATATATAGAAGTCAGTCTTTTGCTTTGTTTTATGGTCTTGGTGAAGAGCAAGTAATGTACTAAATGCATATATATATAAGTCACAGCTAAATTAATTCCAGAAAATGACATATTTTGGCGGCTGTAAATTATTGCATATAGCACCTTCAAAGAAATCAATAATCTTCTCATTATTCTTCTTACCCTTTTGGTTAGGTAGCAACACACCCATGCATGATACACGATATTTTTAAACAACCGTCTTTGTCCTCTTCTTTTTTATTTTATTTTAAAATTTCTTTTTTTTCAAGGGTAGTGAAATTGGAAAGGGTATTATGGGTGTTTAATTTTCTGGCTTCAATAATTCACAGAGTTGAAATTTTGTGGTGGAGGTGGTGGAAAAAATAAAACATGTTGTGCTACCTCGTTGAGGAGATTTGATTAGAAAGTGCTTATGCCTACTTTCCACAAACATCATGCAACCCTCTACTCTTTTTTGAAAATTCGTGTGCTCACACACTAACCGTTAATCAATAATTATAGAAAAATATGCAAAATAATTATAAATGAGTACCAAGCACCACAATTTTGACGAGAAAACCTAACTCGAGTCTATGTAGCAATCAACATTTGAAACAATCCACTATAATGAAGAAAAGATTATAAAGTATTTACTCAACCTCACTTAACACCTTTGTACATCCTATATCGAGCGTGTGCTTCGACACAACAAGAATCCACTTTTGTTGTACCTTAGAATCTACCAAAGATTTTGCACGTGACGATCTCGCTAGGAGTCCACCTAGCTCAAACCAACCTTGATAGCCATCAAGAGTATTCGGGTGACCATCTGAAATTATGGAGTCCATCAGTCAATTTCACAAGTATTTTGGTGTTTTTCACTCTCACTCAAACAATCTCTCACTCACTTATATATTTGATCTAACACTCAAGAATAAGAGAGAGTACAATATGAAATAGAAACACGAAACACAATCAATGATCTTGTATTTTTTTTCTCAATATCGTCTTCATGAGAGACGTGTGGTATTTATACAAAAACTTGTTTCTCAGAGATAAGGTCATCGAGAAAATAATGTGTTTATTTTTCTAGCTTCAATAATTCGCTGATACGTATTACTTGATTGTTCTTCTATGCCTGCACTAGAGAAGAGTAAGCTACGGAGTCATTGAGGTGATTCTCAATGTGCCTCTCCAATACCTAATTCAGTTGAGGTGCTATTCAAAAATTGAGAGTGCTCTTATGTTCGGAACTCTCTATTTTGCTAGCAGTCCAAACTTTAAAATTACCTAGTATGAAGACCCTTTTTTGTATTGACTTACCACTTATTTTTTTTCCTAGTGAGAGAATGATGTCTTCAAGTAAGGATTATTCCTTAAACTTTCCCGATATGATGCTTCTAGGATATATCTTTTATAGTGCTCGGATATGATCGATATGCCGGGGTGGTATGTATTCATCTACAAATTAAATGAAAGAATTAGGACGTTTTTGAAGTGGTTGAGTTGGCCTGAAATAAAGTATTTTCACTGAGAAACTCAAGTTGTCGGCCATGATTACATAGTCAATAAGGTAAGAAAAGAAAAGAAAAGAAGAAAAGAAGCAGAAGCGAGTGCATAGGGAAACATACATGAAAGAGCATGCATGTAGACTTTTGGATGCAATCACAAGTTTTTTCATGATAATCCAAATCCAAAGACCTCTTGTGTGAAAAATGAAAATAAGGAAATGATATATATGCAAAAGCAACGTTTATATATATACATATACAAAAAAAAAAAATTATAGGAGAGATTCTTTAGACACGTTTGGTGAGAGATTAAGAGGGAAATGTGAGTTTATCCAACCCTACCTGAGAAATTTAGGATTTCAACTCAGAAGTTTAAGTTTCTATTCTTCTTACTTACTGAAAGTTCTGTTTCGGTTTCAATTAATTAAGGAATTGAGAATTTTTGTCCTAATTTTTTGGGTTTAATTTGAGGATTAGGATTTTGGTTGCTCAATCTTACACAAAATTTGCATCACTAGTTCAAAAACTACATCGCTTGGTATCAATATATATATATATATATGTGTGTATATCATTTTCATTTAGTCAGTAATCCTTGTAAATTACTTCAACTTTTTGAGCAAGACGCTTTCAAATATGATATCATTCACACTCTCAACATTATTGGAGGTAAATTTAGTTAATTATTCACAGTTAGAGATAATCAATCTAAATATGGCGATAATTCTTGTTAGTCTAAAATATTTTATGGGCAACAGCTAGTTAGCAGTATCCTTGTGGTTCTTGTGTCTATATATATATATATAGCTCTGTGTGTTAGCAGTGAGAGGATTTGGTTAATTAAAAGATTACACGTGACACTTATTGAATTGGAGAAATTAGAAAACTTGTGCAATAGTGGAATTGATTGAGAGAGAAGACTTAATAAATATTCAGTCAGTCTATTGGCGATTATAATATAATATAATGAACAAGCATGTGAAGTTGGTGCTAAGGATGATTTCAAATCACATATTTAATCCATAACAATACACCCAATATATATAGAAATCAAGTTTCACATAATAAATTAATAATATATAATAAATAATTCAAAATTCAAAAATATTTTTAACAGGTTCAACGATTTTTATGAAAAAAAAATCATCTGGTTTAACAATTTTCTTTCAACTCACTTGCATAACTATCGTGACAGAATGTATCGATTTTGTGATCGATTCACCGGTTATATGGTCCGATCAGTCGGCACGGTTTAGTTTTAATAACACTGCAGCTAAGATTTTGACTAATGAATATTTTATGTGTTGTCAATTCTGATTTATACTGGTCCTAGTTAAACAATCTAGCTAGTGTTGTTGTTGCGTAAGTAAGAGGGAATTGTATATATTGATTGATTTGACTATTAGAGTTGGAAATAGCTAGATTCTTTTTGAACAAAATGTTTCAAAAGGCAACAATTATGATGTTTCTTTTTAGGCGTGTTAAGAGGTTAGGATATGAAATTGATTATGGTAATTCATTGCAAGTATAGAAAGTTACAAATTCAACTCTCACGCCTAACAATTTCAATATTATTTCTCACGCGGATTTTGATTATTTTTTATAAAAAAAGTTTTATCCTATTATTTTTTGGGCACATTCAATATCTCATTCTGTAAGTACTAGACTATTACTAAATCTTATATTAACATGTCTAGTTGGCACGTGTGATTTTGCGGGTATTGAACAGGTTCATGAATGTATCCAGTACACACTCGAAGGATAGTGAGTAGGGTTCTACGCCATACAAATTTTTGATAATTTTGAGAGTGATTTAGGGAGTGAGTGAAAATTCCAAAATTTTGTGGGTTATATTTGACTTTGACGTCAACCATCTCTATGATACAAACCATGTAATTCAACATACGAATGTTTTCTTTTTTTTTTTTGCCAAATATAGTACAGTGGACTTGGTCTAGCTAGTTTTTTGGCCAAATATAGTACAGTGGACTTGGTCTGGCTAGGACATTTAATTCTTGACTAAGTTCATGTACGATTTCAAACTATACTTGGGATATATTAGTTCCCTTCAATATTCTCTGTTAGCTGTTACAAAAGCCAATTAATCCAATAGTCTTTTTTGGAGAGTTTTTTTTTTTTGCCTAAACAATATTTTATTTAAAATTGAATACGAAATTCTCAGTTGATAATTTCTTTTACCAAAATAACACTCGATGATGTTTTGAACCTCATCAGTGAATGTTTTTTTAAAATAAAATATAAAGATGTCAAGTGGGTTCAAGTATATGAAATTTCTGGATTTGAATTGGTATTCTAATATATAGTGGCCAAAATGTACATGTGATTTTTTTTCCCCCCAGATTTTCCTTTGTTTATTTTTTTATTGTTTAAGCAATTGAGGCAGATATTATAATTAATTATATTTAGTTTGAAATAAATGGTCATGCAAAATCCTTGAAATTAATATTAAAAAATTTTCTTAAGTCATCATCAACAAAAATATATTACTATATAAGTAGAAAACAAATGGCAAGCTCTATATTATATCCAATCTACCTACCATGACCAAGCAACAAGGTAACAAAACTCTCAAATCCAATGAATATGATGCATAAACACTAAAAAAACATATTTATTTTCTCATTCAACGCATGAAAAATAATGTGTGAAGATTAAATCACCAATTGATAATAATTATAATTATAATAATGATAATAAGAAAGAATTAATTTCAGCATCTTTGAAACGTTTTCATTTGATATATTACCAAGCCATATTGGACTAATTGAACGGTAAAATATAACATTTTATCCCTCAATTATACCCTTGGTTTCACTTTCGTCTTTAAACTTTTTTTCTCTTAACTTAGTCCTTCAACTATTGAAAGATATATATTTCGTCTTTCAAGTGAGAGAGTAGAAATCCAACATAGCATCTATTTGGAGTATCGGAGTAATCTTAGTTGACAAATTTTGACAAATGTGAACGATATTATCCCTAAACTATTATTGTCTAACACTTTTAGTGTTTAAACTATACAATAAAATAGTTTGGGGATTTTGAAGAGTTAGATATTTTGATAATTTTGTGAGATGACATGTGTAAAATTTAAGTCAATGAGGTTGGGCCCCTAGTGTGATTGATTGGTGCTTCTGTGTCTAGTTGTGTGTGTAAGTTTTCAAAAAAACTAAAAAACAACAATAGTTTAAGTTGTGGTGTGTGTGGATCGTGTTGCTTGTTGCTTGTCTTCGGTGGAGAACTAATACGTTCTCCCATATCACTTGTTGCTTGTGTGTGTTGTCAATCACATTAGTTTTTGTTTTCATGGACCCTTAGTGTGGTTGATTGCTGTTTATGTGTTTAGTTGTGTGTGTAAATTTTTAAAACAAAAAAGTCAGTGAGGTTGAGATGAGCACCCAGATTGGACTAAGGGTCAAGAATATTATTGTATAATAGTTTTGTGCTTCTCAGTCAAATTATAAAAATATTTTTTTCCAAATATTTGGTTGACTAAACTGACAGGCGGTCAGATAATCAAAAAGATTGTGATCGTTTAATTGTATAGCAGTAATGATAGGAATTCCATGGCAGCAGCTGGTATTCAATTATATGAGTTGTTGAGTCATACACACAAGATTTTACATGTATCGTGGGGATATGTAGAATCCACGAATTTATTAGAATTTTAGCTCAATACACATGAAAAATATTGTTGACTTTGAGTTGTCCGGTTCTCCATGGATATATCAGGCCTCATGACTTTACATTCTCAGGAGGTCACCCATCCCAATAGTACTCTCACATAACCACGCTTAACAGAATTCACTTGAATTCGTGCGTCCAACTCAGGGGCGGCTCAATCCCTAGGGAGCTAAGGCTGCCGCCTAGGGCCCAATTTTTTTTATGCACTTGATAATTGTGATATTTTGGGCCCAAATTAATTTTAAAAACTAGCTATTAGCCTATTATCTAAGTTGTCTTCTAGTTAAAGAACTTTCCTATAGACTCGTACACTCTTAGTCTCATTGTTAGTGAATCTTGAATATAAATTTTAATTAATGATTTTGCATCTCAAAAAGTAAAAAAATTAAAATTTTAAAATTATATTAAATTAAAAGGGGCCTCGGTTATAATATTTTCCTAGAGTCTCCAATTATGTTGAGCCGTCTCTGGTCCAACTCAGCAGTTGGAATACCAAAATGTTGTGATATTTAGGTTTAATTAGTCAAATGCCACCAAAGGAGGCATATTGCATATACATATGAGTATATGACCGGGATCTGTAGTGATTACAAGGTGTAGTTCATTGCAGGTGCAATTCCTTTGATTCCTGTATGGTAATGTCTTTGTCTTGCCCATTAAAAAAAAGAAGTTGTTTGGTAATGTAATATTACAAATATTAATTTTATAAGACTCGTTGATTTGACTGAGGATGAATCTTTTCAATTAGGATTCAAGTTTTTCTCTTCATATTAAAATACCACGCAACTACTTACGAAAATATCTTGAAAAGGTGAGACGATTCAAGTATTCCGAACTTATTTGAACTTTTGGCTCATTAGTCTCTTATAGTTTAAAAGAAATTAGGCTAAAGTATCGGTTTCTGTCCAAAAAACTATACAACTTTTCTTGTTTATATCCTCGAATAGGGATATTTTCTTTTTGAAATACCGCAGAGAAATATGCTCCCAGCTGGAATCGAACCTTGGGCACACAAATGTCTAACCCAACCGATTATTAACCGAGCCACCTCTTGTTGGTAATAGGGATATTTTCTTGTAGGATTTTATTGTCTATCCGAAGTTAACAATTGCATCCATTTGAAGTTTTTATTCAAATGAATTAAATTAAATAGGCAATGAAGGCCCATCGAGCGGTAAATGGGCTTGCCCCCGATGTGGTTCAATTGGCTGCAGCTTTACAATGGGAGGGCTGAATCTCCAATCCCCTCTTATGAGTCGTAGCTTATAGGCCCTAGCTTAATGGGCCTTGTTATGAAACTAGTTGGCTGAGGCCTTATACCTGATCAATTTGTGGATAAACCAACACGCGACACGTGGTCAAGGGCGGAGGGAAGTTAGGCCAAGGTGGGCAATTTCAAAAAATAAAAAATAAAATTGACCATAGGTTTATTTTTTTGGGCTTTTATCCATTTTTGCCCACCCTAGATTTTAAGTTTTGCCTACACTAGTATGCTTGGCCCAGCCCAACCCAACCTTAACTATCCCTTCTAAATTTAGTTGTTGTGTGTATTGAAAAAATGTTTTTGATACTATTCCAAATGAAGTTATCATAAAATGATTTTAAAATATGAAAAATCGTTCAGGACATTTGTAAATTGAATTTCTCTTATTACTTATCGCTATTATATGATTTTAGTGTTATTTTTCGTATGCTCGTTTGAGATTCATGCTTGAAATATATGTTAGTCACGTTCAAATAATCCAACTTTTAGTATGGAATACATAATTACACATATATGAATATTCATGTAAAGTTTCAACTCAAACAAATATCATATAGTCATATACTGAGTCACATAAATCAATCGGATAATAACATTGTGTAGCGATTTCGGCCAGATATTTGGGCAATGATTTTGAGCAGACAAACGTCAAAATTTCGTAATCATATCGTCATAAAAAATGTTCATTATGATGTAAATTTTCCCAAGACTTTAACTCACTTTCCAATTCCAACAACCTAACTTTCATGTCATCATATTCACTCAACTTTTGTAAATTTTCATTTGTCATGCTTTCATATTTATGATCTTTAAAACCCTCAACAATTATAGAAAGTTCATCACATGTAAACTTCAAATCATTATATTTTGCTTTTAGTTCAACACAATCATACAAATGTTCATTTTCCACTTTCTTTAATCTAGATATTTCTTTCTTTACAAGTTTGTACTTTTGAACTAATGATTCATGCACACTTAACAATTCATCATATGCATCCGAAATTTCATCAAATGAGGGAATTTCAAAAGTCACTTATCGACTCATCTTGACTAGATGGGTGCTCATCCGATTTGGCCACTAAGCATATGTTGTCCTTGAGGTCTTCTTCTCCTTCTCTTGAAGGCTCGTTCTAGCTAGTGTCATCCCATGTGGCTTTGAAAGCCTTCTTATCCATCTTTCCTTTACCTTTGAACTTCTTCTTTGAAGTTTTGGGACACTTGGCTAAAAGGTTAATTGCTTTACCATATTTAAAGCAAGTTATTTCATTCTTTTTACCGTTGTTACCTCGTTTACCCTTGTAGCTTCCTTGCTTTTGAAATCGCATGAACTTTCTGAATTTTCTTACAATAAAGTCCTCCTCATCTTGATCACTTGAGCTATCATCTAAATGAACAGCTAATGCTATATCTTTTCTTCTAGGTGGCTGGTCATTTTCTTAGACTTTTTGAGCCCAGTCTCGTGTGTCATCAAACTTCCAATGAGCTCTTTCATCTTCAATGTCCTCAAATCCTTCACCTCTTGAATTTCTGTGACTTTATCTTTCTAAGCCTTTGGCAAGCTCCTTAGCACCTTTTGCACCTTATATGCATTTGAATAAGACTTTCCAAGACTTTGCAAATCATTACACAAAGAGGTTAATCGCGAAAATATTTCAGCAATAGATTCACCTTATTTCATCTTAAACAATTCAAAATCATGCACAAGCATATTATTTTTCGTATCTTTTACTTGACTAGTTCCTTCGTGTTTAAGTTCTAGCATATTCCATATCTCCCTAGCATTTTCTCATGTAGATATATGATCAAATTCAACCCTAATTAATGCATAATGCAATATGTTGATTGTCTTATCATTTAAGCTAACCATCTTTTTATCATTAGACGTTCATTCACTCTTTTCCTTATCCACACTTGTTTCTCCTATCTTCTTCTTGTAAACATAAGGACCATTTTCTATGACATCCCATAAATATAAACTTATTGATCTCATAAAAATCCTAATCCTAGTAAGAGCCGGCCCTAGCTATTTTGGTGCCTAAAGCGGCACTTTGGAATCCATTTTCTTTATAATCTTCAAAGAATTTAATGAGCTCTTGTAATCGAGCTATAGCAACATCAATTTCCATATCATCACTTTGGAGGAACTTGCTAATACTATTAACTAAACTTAATATGTCATACCAAATACATAAGCCAAGCAAGAACTCAGATACTGCATAGTTGGGGTGGGACTGTCACAGGCCCACGGGAGTCACGGGATCATCAATCGTGGGTCGGCCGTCAATGGGTGGTGCCCTATTGCTGAGTGCTATCACTATCGTGGTGGGCCTGGCCGTCTGGTTCTGTTCGCTCCCTGCCTCACTCTCAGAAATCAAAATCATGCATTCAAAGTAAACCCGTGCGACGCGTCACGCATGATGGAGAGGAGGTGAAGAGGCTATGCGGGAGAGAGTAGGAGAATGTAATTATAATTTGGGTTGGGTTGGGTTGGGCTGGACTCTCAAACCTGGGCTAATTTAGACTGGGTAATTTTTTTTTTAAGTTTGGGGCCTTGGGCCGGCCTGATGCCCAAAGCCCTAGCTTTGGATGATTTGGGATTGGGCCAGCCTTGATCATAGTTTTCCAAAATTCGTAATCCTTACCATTGAAAAATGGAGGATGGTTCATTGAAAGACCTTCAGCCTCACCGTAAGATGATGTGTAGGCCATCTAAGCTAGTAGGGTGTTAAACCTAATGTCTAGCTAGTCCAAGTTCCGATACCAATTGAAGGACCTAAGCCATACAAGAGGAGGGGTGAATTGTGTCCCCAAATTCCTACTAGGAATCCTTTAATACAAAATCGTCACACAATATCAATATACAAGTTTAGATTCCGATAAGATAATGATTTAAACAACACAAGGTACACTACAATCAAACTTGAGGTAAGAAACATGTTGTATGTAATAAATGATAAATAAAGCAATAAACAAAAGACTGTAAAAGAGTAGGATTTAGAGAGATGCAAACAATGATTTATAGTGGTTCGACGACTTCACCAAGTCCTCCTATGTCCACTCCCTAAGCACCCTTGCTTAGGAGTTCAATCCACTATGAAAATGGTGATTTTCAGGAGTTCACCACCGAAACTCAGAGGTTTTCACAATTTCACCCTCCTAACTTTTACACATATGGCTTTAAAGGCAAACCACAAAATTTTCTCACATGAATATACACAAAGGGTTTACAATGAAGAACAAGGTTCCACTCAAAGACAAAGTGTTTGGAACTCTCAATATGGCTCACGGGTAGGATAGTTTATATGAAAGTGTAGGAGCTATAGAAAAGCACTAGTAAATATTAGTATACTCGCGCTAGGAGAAATTAAAATCATAGAGTATACTTGTTTGTAGGAGAGAACAAGAGAATAGAGAGGTCAATAGTGATAGTGCACGGCTTAATATGATTGCAAAGTGTTTTCACTTTCTCCAATGAGGCACACGGCTCAATAATTGGTTAGGACTTCAATCCTTGTCTTTAATTCTCTTGATTTCCTCTCTCAAAGATTAGCTCCACAAATGATTCAGCAATAAGCTCTTCACAGAATAGGAAAGAAAATCTTCTTTTAAATCTGAATTGTCTCCAAAAAGTCTTCTTTCCTCCCTTTAAATTCACATGCCTAGCACTAATTCAATATTCCCTTGAATTTTGGCTGCGGATTAGGAAAGTACTTAGGTATTTCTTAGCATGTCATAGGTCTTTCAATACCATTCTTGGATTGCCGGAAAGACACGTATAAAAGCTAAACCTCAAATGATCTAAAAAATGCTTGTAAGCTCATTTGAGCTTCATACTTGAAACATAGGTTAATCACGTTCAAATAATCCAAATTTTAATATGGAACACATAATCACATATATATGAATATTCATGTAAAGTTTCAGTTCAAACAAATATCATATAGTCATATACTGAGACACATAAATCAATCGGATAATAACATTGCGCAGCAATTTAGGACAAATATTTGAGCAATGATTTTGAGCCGGCAAACGTTAAAATTTCTTAATCATATCTTCAGGAAAAATGTTCATTATGTTGTAAATAATGTTTCTGCCAAATTTCAGTTTAATCCGAATTCATTTGATATAAAAATGATTGTCTAATTCTCAACTAAGTTTAAAGCACTTCAATGAAAATCGATTTCATGCAACACTCAAATTCATCACATAATGCATTGAATCAAATAACATTGCATGGTACAATCATCAAAACTAAATTGTGGAACCTTAGGTCCAACAATTAGTGCATATTTTGACTAATGAATTTTTTTTGTGTGTTGTCAATTCTGATTTCTACTGGGTCCTAGTCAAACGATCTTGCTAGTACTGCTGTTGCACAAGTGAGAATTGTATATATACGTATTTACTTTGACAAAATTTACAATATATAAACGGGAGAAAACAAAAAATTAATATAAACGGTAAAAAACAAAAAAAAATTAATATATCCATATAGAGATATATGTACCTCACTATAACCATTTTAACAATTTTAGATTTTTAGGCTAGAGTTTCAGATAATCTATTAATATACTGGAAGATAATACAATATGATGAACAAAAAGAAAAGAGGAGAGAGAAGAACCAATGATAAGAAAGTGAAGAGCTTTATTTCAAATATTACAGACATTATATCCCTTAAATAAGGAGTTAATGGAAATTTAGAGAAAAAGTTGAAAGAGAGGAAAAAAAAAGAAGAGAGATACCACGCATCAATGATCAGATGGTGTGTTCCAGACCAACAGTATTGATCAATGCACAAATCTTAATAATGAAAATCTGAATGTTAGAAGTCGCAGAACGGCTACTCTAAACAGAGATTAATTAATCAAAGTTAGAATCTCTTCTTATCCAGCACTCAGACCAAAAATAAAATCCATCTGGAGGTCTGGAGATGTTAGAAAACTTAACGAAAATGTTCCCGCGTGTAAGGACTAGTGAGATAAAAGAACCATTAGATGCCAATGTCGGGCGATCAGGACCCAGATGAAATGTACTATATGTACCCAAAACATTTCCTATGAAAGAGAAGGTATCAGAAGCTGGTTGCTACCTATACGCAGAGGGCGATGACGTCGGCAAATCGAGAGAGTGACTTAGGAGGGTACAATCCTCGCAAAGCAGGGTCAACAATTTTTGACAATGCATCTATGTCATGTAACTGTGGGGTGGCCCATCGAACCAGACTTTGTTCCGATTTTGGTTTTTTACTGCCGAAAAAAAAAGCAAGCAGTACAATTCAGATTTTGAGATAAATAGACTAGATTAGCACATAAATTATCATATCAATCACACAATACCCGTCATAAGGCATCCGGCCTGTCAATAATTCTAGCATGACCACTCCAAAACCATAAACGTCACTCTTTAGCGTTTAGGCTGAAGGCTTCGCGCACTCTGGAGCATTATATCCTACACCAAGGTTCAGGCTTGTGCGCTGACAAATGCCAACCAGAAAACATTTCAATTCATTAAGAGGAAACTGGGAAAAAATTTAGTTCTGAAGAAGCCAAAAATGTTTCAATGCACAGCAATCACTGCAGATGTAAAATATTACTTTTAAAAAGCCTAGAGACTAAAGATTAAACTACAAGCATATTGGTTTTCAGAGATTATGCAGTAGCCTGATCATCCAACAAATTCATTTGAGCTAATTTAACTATGGAACGTCAAGTTTAACAACCCGTAATTCTTCGTCAACGACAGACGAACATGTGATCCAGTGGTAGAGTTGTGGGGGTGTAAAATAGAAGTTTTAAGTTCAATTCCAGTAAACAATCACTGCACATATTATGTGGTCATGTTTGTCCCTAACTCCACTCATTGCGGGAGTTTTGTGCATAGGAGTTGTTTACCTTAATAAAATAAAAATAACGAAACGAACATAGATGATACTTGGCATTGTTTATGTGAGCCAAATTGAAGTGATTTTTACAGGTAAAATCTGAGAATGGTTTATCTATTTCCACTTACAACCCAAAAGAAATAGACTCTACTCCATTCCAGTAAACTCTGACATGGCTAGGTGGTTGCACGTTATCATGATCAATTTTTTACAGGATTTTCCCCACTTGCAGTTAACCAAATCACAAAAGTGTACCAAATTTAGTTACTTTTCAAAACAAAGACAAACTTCTAGCTGGGCAGTTAAGCATGGCCTATGCATAAGAAAATTTTAACGTAATTTGCGTACTTTTGAACTTGCAGCAAGTCATGATGAAAGTACGCTTAAAATAAATAAATTTCAAGAAATAGAACCTGATGAAACTTTGCCAATCCATAGTCAGAGAGACAAGGATTAAGCTTGGAGTCTAGAAAAATATTTGACGATTTGATGTTCTTGTGAATTATGGAAGGAGAACAAACTTCATGGAGGTACCTGAGTATGGAAGCATTGCCCGAAGGGAAAAAAAGGGTACTATTATTAGTATCAAAAAACATAGGGTTATCACATACTTTAGGCAAGACACAGAAAACATCCCACATTCATGACTCAGGATCAGGTAAACAATTGTGGAATTATGTACAGTACAGTACACCACAACATGTTAGTGCCATTCAATCTCATGAAAATGCTAACAGTGACCTAATTTGGAAAATATGATATTATGAAACAAATGCATGTACGTTAAAAGTTGGAAGCCAACCTGACCTATAGGTCAATTTTGATGCATTTCAGCATCAACTGCTTACGTACCCATCTTTAGAAAAGGCATGTTAATGCATTACTGATATAAGCCGTAATGGCCTACGCTAATAATAGAATGCGAGCTAATTTGCTTAAATATTTAAGCATAGAGAGCGAGCAAATTTGCTTAAATATTTCTGTATTTGCTATCTTTACAAACCCAATCAGAGTAAACCTACTGAGTCTGTTTTGACTCTGTCCCAAGTCTCTTGATGTTAGCTATGTTTTGGGGCTAGACCACAGTTTAATGACAGGAATTTTCGTGATCGACGAAAGCATGATGAAGCAATGCCTCTAGGAGGTAGAATGTGTACAGAACTACAGATCATCAATTTCTCCGGAGAAGAAGAGATGACTGTTCTCAAAAATAAGTATCTATTGTTCCCAATAATGAACCTATTGAGACTACTACTGAGACTAGCTAATCTCTGGTTACTGTTTTAGCTACTGACTCTATCACGTGAGTGTACATCTCAACTACAACGGCTACTTTGCTTCTCAAACGGCTATAATGTCATGTCTCTTATACTTGTTAATGTCTCTCTCTTCTTATGTGTACAACCTCTATTGGTGACCTTTATCTTTTGGTTCTCTTAGATACATGTATATATATACTGTGTAAGCTGTGTCCTTTTTGTCTTAATGAAAATAGGAAATCTAAGTTCCATTATGGTATCGAAGCAGGTTTAAACTCTCGATTTTTTTTTCCTTCAAATCTTGATACTACATCTTCTACCTCCATGGCCTCTGGATCTCATGGGGATGTTTCTGCAGTTGCTCTTTCTTCTAATGGCAAGCCCCTTGCTGCCATTAATGGTCACTCACAACTTGCCATCAAGCTCAAAACTACCAACTTTACTGCTTGGAGACTGCAGCTTGTATCTGTTCTTCGTGGCTACAAACTCCTGGGTTATGTGGATGGAAGTAGTTCCTGTCCACCAGACTCAGAAGTTGACAACAAGGATCACTGGCTCTGTCAAGATAGTTTACTAGTCAATGCGATTGTAGCCTCTCTTCATGAAACTACTGTGCCTCTTCTCGGGGTGGTCTCTTCCAGCAAGGAGGCCTGGGACAAACTACACAGCCTATTTGCCAACAAATCTCGATCAAGAATTGTTCAACTGAAACAGCAACTGGTAAATGCTCAAAAAGGCAACAAGACTGTGGAAGACTACCTGAATGGTGTCAAACAAGTATCTGATGAACTTGCCTTAACTGGTCATCCTGTTGACAAGGAGGATCTAGTAATTTTCGTTTTGAATGGACTTAGCTCTGACTACAAGGGCACGGTTGATTCAGTTAATGGCAGAGAAACTCCTATCAAGTATGAAGCCCTCAGAACTTTACTTCGTAGTCAAGAGCTATATCAACAGAGGCTTGAACAAAATCAATCTCAATTGTTAGCCACAGCTAACTATGCTCAACAACAACAACAGAACTTTTCAAGAAATTCTGCAATCACTATCGTGGCTCTAATTCGAGACCACAAGGCAACTACAGATCAAATGGTCCCTCTCAATCTCACAATAATAACTCAGGCAGTTCTGGCTATCAAGGTTATCAACACTCAAATCGCAACGGACATGGAGGTAATCGTCCGAGAACGCGTATCTTTTGTCAAATCTGTGAAAAGCCTGGGCATTCTGCTAGAACCTGCAGGAAACTTAAATTTTTTGCCAATGAATACACACCCAGTGCCAACTATGCAGCAAGCTCCACTGGTTACCAACAACCCTTCCCTGTTCAGCCTTGGCTAGTTGACTCCGGTGCAAGTCATCATATGACTACAGATCTTGGCAATCTCACCATCAACTCAGAGTATGATGGAACTGATGGAGTAAAAATTGGTGATGGCACAGGTTTGTCTGTAACTCACAAAGGCACATGTCACATGCACACTCCTCAAACGACATTCACACTCACTGATACACTATGTGTTCCTGATATTACTAAAAATCTTATTTCTGTTCATCAATTTACCAAATCTAATAATACTTTTATAGAATTTCACCCTAATTTCTTTGTTGTTAAGGATTTGAAGTTGGCAACAACTCTGGCTCAAGGTCCATGTATTGATGGAGTTTATCAATTCAATTCCCTGAAATCAAAATCTGCTTTTGTGGCTCAGAAGCTCAATGATGAAGTGTGGCATAAACGTCTTGGCCATCCTAATGCTGCCGTTCTTTCTTATTTGCTAAAATCTGCTGGATTGTCCACTAACATTTCAACTTCATCTTCCCTGTCATGCAACTTCTGTGATATTAATAAAAGTCACAAGTCTCCATTTGGAGCATCTACTGTTAAAAGCACTGGTCCTTTACATATTATATACTCGGACGTTTGGGGACCAGCCCCTATTACTTCATTGCTTGGTCATAAATACTATCTTCTGTTTGTTGATCACTTTACTAGGTATACTTGGTTGTTTCCTCTCTTTAATAAGTCTGATGTTCTTTCTGTCTTTCTACAGTTCCAACGACTAGTTGAAAGACAGTTTGAAGCAAAAATAAAAACACTATATACAGACAATGGTGGAGAATTCATCAAACTCAAGTCTACACTGACTCAGTTAGGGATCTCCTGGATGCAGTCTCCACCTTACACACCTCAACATGTAGGACTTGTTGAAAGAAAACACAGATATATTGTGGAGACTGGAAAGGCTCTTCTCTGTCAAGCAAAGCTTCCATCCTCATTTTGGTCCTTTGCTTTTGAAACTGTTGTCTATTTAATGAACTGATTACCTCTTACTTCCACCACACCTTAGTCCCCATATCAACTTTTGTTCCATAATCTTCCCAATTATCACAAACTTCGCATTTTTGGTTGCTTATGTTACCCTTGGTTAAAGCCTTATGCTACCCATAAATTAGAACCTAAATCTGCCCCATGTCTTTTCTTAGGCTATTCTACCTCTCAAAGTAGTTTCAAATGCTATGATCCTTCCACTGGAAAAATTTTTCTTTCAAGAAATGTGGTCTTTCGAGAATCCACTTTTCCTGGTCTAAATGTCTCTTCCATACCTTCATCCATCACTGCATCCCCTACCTTACCTATCACTGGTATCTTACCTAATCCCAACTCTTCAATAACCTCATCTTCTAGTACTATACCTATACCTATTGAACTTACTGTATCTAATAAACCTACTGAGACTACTACTGTCTCATCCATGCCTTACGAAATGCCTCTCTCTACAACCAATGCCCCTAGTTCCTCCAACCCTTCCCTAGTTCCACCACTTACTACCAATGCCCTTAGTTCCGCACCAATTCCATCTCTTACTACATCCTCTGATCCTCCTCGTACCCACAACATGACCACCAGATCCATGCATAACATTTACAAGCCCAAATCTCTTCACCATAGCACCCTTCATCCTTTATCTGAATCTCCTGAACCTCGCACCGTGTATCAAGCTCTCAAGTCTTCCCATTGGCTTTAAGCCATGAATGATGAACTCACTGCCCTTTCCAATCATCACACCTGGACCTTGGTTCCACCCGAACCCTCTCATAAACCCATTGGCTCAAAGTGGGTGTTTCGCATCAAAAGGAAACCTGATGGTTCAGTTCAACGTTACAAGGCGCTTGGTTGCTCAAGGCTTTCTTCAACGTCTCGGTCTTGATTACAACCAAACATTTAGTACCGTAATCAAGCCAACTACGATTCGCCAGGTATTGTCCTTGGCAGTCATGTATAACTAGCCCTTAAAACAATTAGACGTCAATAACGCATTTCTTCATGGAACTCTCACTGAAATGGTTCTTATGAAGCAGCCTCCAGGTTTCATTGATCCAAAGTATCTGCATCATCTCTGCCTTCATCGCAAGTCTATCTATGGTTTAAAACAGGCTCCGAGAGCCTAGTTCACAGCTCTACGCGATGCTCTGCTTGGTCTTGGTTTTATCAGCTTTAAAGCTGATCCTTCCTTATTCATCTACAAATCTCATTCCATTATCATGTATATTTTGGTTTATGTGGACGACCTCATTCTTACAGGTTCTAATGTTGATTTTATTCACAGGATTGCAAGTGCTCTGGCCACTCAATTCTCTCTTAGAGAATTAGGGGACCTATCCTATTTTCTTGGCATTGAAGCAATCCGCTCCTCCGACACTCTTTTTCTCTGCCAACACAAATATATTCGTGAGTTACTTGAACGAGCTCAAATGGAGGGGGCCAAACCTGTTGACACGCCTCTGCCCTCTTCTTTTAACCTATCTCAGCATACTGGAACTGCTCTTTCTGATTGTTCTCTCTACCGTCGGCTCGTTGGAGGACTTCAATACCTCTCCCTTACTCGTCCTGATATAAGTTTTGCGGTTAATCGGTTAGCCCAATATCTTTCTCATCCCAAGACTGGTCACTGGCTTGTTTTAAAAAGATTGCTTTGTTATCTTAAAAGCACCATCCATCATGGCATTACATATTGTTCCAGTCCTAGTTTTCGTTTGCGTGGTTTTTCTGATTCTGATTGGGCGGGGAATCCAGATAATCGGTCCTCTGTCACCTCCTACATCATTTTTCTGGGTGCCAATCCTATTTCTTGGCGATCTCGTAAACAACGGGCCATTGCTCGTTCATCAACCGAAGTTGAATATCGCTCCTTAGCCGCCACTTCTTCCGAAGTTGTGTGGATTACACATCTTCTTAAAGAACTTCGTGTCTCTTTAGCTCATTCCCCTTTACTCCTCTGTGACAACTTGGGAGCTACTCACCTAAATCTTAATCCAGTTCATCACTCCAAGATGAAGCACATTGCAATTGATCTTCACTTTTTGCGCGACTTAGTTCACAAACGGGTCCTTCGTGTTCAACATCTTCCCACTGAGTATCAACTTGCAGAAATACTCACCAAATCTCTCCCACGTCCTCGGTTCCTCCAGCTGCGTGACAAGATCAGTTTGTCAGATGGCACCCTGATCTTGAGGGGGCGTAATGAACCTATTGAGACTGCTACTGAGACTAGCTAACCTCTGGTTACTGTTTTAGCTACTGACTCTATCACGTGAGTGTACATCTCAACTACAACGGCTACTTTGCTTCTCAAACGGCTATAATATCATGTCTCTTATACTTGTTAATGTCTCTCTCTTCTTACGTGTACAACCTCTATTGGTGACCTTTATCTTTTGGTTCTCTTAGATACATGTATATATATACTGTGTAAGCTGTGTCCTTTTTGTCTTAATGAAAATAGGAAATCTAAGTTCCATTACCCAACTCTCTCTAGTGAAGTCTCATGTCTATGGAAATTGAACTGCATGGAACTTCAAATCCTTGAAATTATTTAAAAGTTTATTTAAAAGTTTATGTTCTTTGGCCATTAAACTTCTAGAAGGGAAAATGTAACTTGGAAACTACTATGAATATCTCAGTTTAATGTTCATACATTCAAGTGCCAGTGTTGTTGTCATTTTTTTCTTTATATTATAATCATTAACTTGAAAGGATTTGAACCAGAGACATGACCCACGTTCAAATCCTAAGGAGTAGGATACCACTAGGCCAATAGCTGTTATCTATGATTACGCACATTAACCGAGAAAAGTAGCAGATTCTTTATGTGATTGAATCCACAGCTTCTCTCTGCTTCAATGAGGATTTCTAACGAAGTTAGGAAGATAGGTCCCTCTTCTTCACGGAAAAAAAGAAAAATAGGGGCACATCCTCTCTCCATCGTCAAGCAAACAAATTTTAAAACCATGCAATAAGGATATTCTCGCCATGAACAATAAATATAAAAATCATTCCAGAACAATAGAGTTCACGTATTAACTTACTCAACAGCTCTTGCAGTGCCCAAAGCAATCCCGACTCTGGTGTTCCAAGTAAGAGGTTTGCTGAAGTCATCCGACAAGTGCAGGAAATCATGAAGTGAACCATTTCTGAAATACTCATATATTAAGAGGTAATGTCCTTGCTCTGAACAATAGCCAAAAAGTTCAGCAATGCTTGGATGGTGAACTCTAGAGATGTTTGAAATAATCGCAGAAAATTCTTCTCCCTTCCCCCCATGAAATAGTGAAGAATCAATCTTTTTCACTGCTAGAACCTGTTAAGCAAAAAAAAGATCAAATTGAAATTTTTATAATTTATTCAAGATTTCAATGCTTCTAGACTTGTCTAATGACCATATTGAGCACAGATAACTCAAAATATTGTGAACTACTTTGAACTTGAGAGCAAAGATTCTTTTATGAGCAAAAAGAAATGTGAAGCTATGTCAGAATCTTCCTGAAAAGGATAAGAGGGATTCGAAGAAGAAAAATTACCACTTCATAAGAGAATATTATCTCCAAATAACTTTAAGGATGATAAATGAACAGAGCATGACAGCCCAAAAACAAAGATTTGTCTGTGCATTAATGTAAGACAAAAACAAATAAGAAAAGGAAGGGCTGTCGTAATTCAATTGTGGCAATGATATGAGAATTATTTAGAAGAACAAATAACCATATTCCAGCTTCAATTTGCATTGTCTTTGCATAAGGCGGTGCTTCTTGTGTTAATTGAAATTGCTTGAAGAAGACAGCATAAACTGTACAATAAGCAGGAGCTAGGCTTTCTTAGCACCCAACAAGAAGCAAAAACAATTTTTCATAAGTTTCCGCTGAAAATTTTACCCAACGCCATTAATAAAATATCAGCACAGGTACCCAAAAAAAGTAAGCCACTTACTCAGAATTTGCTTTTATATAAGTGGTTCTTTAAGCAGTTTTCATCATGCAAAAGGCCAAACTACTTTGTAAGAAGGGTTTTAGAGAGAGTTTTCAGAAATTGGACTCCATAATAAACAAGTTATGGTAAACTGAGTGGCAGAAGGAGAAGGAATAGGAGAGAGTGGTTTACCTTCCCATCAGGATATGTTGCAAAATTAGCAGTAGCAGTCTGCAAGTCTACTAAAGAATAAGCTGTTGCATGAATAGACGTACTTCTTTTTGCCATCAGACAATTCGCAAATTCACTGTCACTAAATGATTGCACCCTATCAATAAATATGAACCACTAGATATGATAAAGCAAGTCTACTAAAGAATAAGCTGTTGCATGAATAGACGTACTTCTTTTTGCCATCAGACAATTCGCAAATTCACTGTCACTAAATGATTGCACCCTATCACTTATCAAATTCTTGACTGAAGGAAACTTTTGCAAGGACTTAATATCATTTGGAGCGGATGAATCCAGTGATTTAAAATCTGCAATCAATAAAACATCAAATTAGTCAAATTACGAGGTGAAGTACACAATAATAATATTCATGCCATTGAAAATAAGGAGAAAATAGACCACGAAAGACCAGCTGAAATATTTCAATTAAGGGTATTATAAACAATAATCATTTAACCACACCTATCAACCTGAGGAAGACTATCAAAAAGATCAGGCACCATGCAAACGGTAACTAGTGAAGGATTAGGTATGGTGAGCCATTACTTTAAAAAGGTATGGAAGACCAGTATCTAATATGTTTGAGCTTCATATATGTATTTTTTAATCTATTGATTGAGCTAAACTGAAAATCCAAAGATCGTAGCTGAAAAGGACTTGCCATTGAAGAAGATGTTATATTCATGCGAAAAATGACACAAACCCCAACTTTTCATTTGGCATGCCGGATTCTACTAAAAGGGAGTGGTTTGTATTGAATCGCATTGTATAAGTTGTTTTCTTCTGATCATTTTTTCAACATACTGAATAAGACCATATGATTTTTATCATAATATTAAATAAATTAATTCATTTTATATGTATATAAATAAGCACACAAACAGATGTTCTATTGTTCATGTATGTATGTAAGTTGTCTTGGACTTGTGCAACCCCGTGATAAGATAATATCATAAAACCCCAATAGGGTTGATAACAAACAAAACCAGATTAGACCATCTGAACATTGTCCGGTTCATTTTTTGCATTAGACCCTGGATTTTGAACAACTTATTTCACTCCCTTGGTAATCAGCATAAATGTGGCCTAAGTTGATAACATATAATATCTAATGAAAAACATTTTTTCCCATTATGGTTAAAACTCTATGACATGGACATGGATTTCGTCTACTAGATAAATAAGCAAAGGAATTGATGGCTCGCCTACTCTAATATGGAAATTCAAGTCATGTTTTATAAATAAAACATTGGAGCATAGGAAAGTTACCTTGGTAATCTTTGGGTACGTCATGCGATAATTCTAGAGATGAGAGGGAAGAAAATGCTCTACGGTGGCTGGCCCTTCCTTCATCAAGAAAATGTGGAGATACAGTAGATTTTCTCTTTGAGAATAGAGTAATCAGAAGTGCGAGAACCACTAGGGTACCCACAACTGATAAAGCTATGGCTAAACCATTGACACCAGACTTCTTGCCGTTCTCTGGGTCATTCTCTTTTTCCGAAACAGGACGTGCACCAGGGGGAGGTGGAGGAGCTGACCCTTTTGACCAAGAATTTCCACCAGTTCTACATAAAAGACAATACAATCAACAGAAACAACTTTTCAAGCACTATGTAAAAGAAAAAAAATTAACAAGATACTTACTTTAAGTTATCAATTTCCTTCAGTTCATCAGGGATTCAGCCAGTGAATTGGTTGTTTTCAACGTTCCTGCCAGCATAAAATGGAGCTTGCTTTATATGGTTTTAAAAATCTGTAACTACTATTTGTACCAATTGAACTTTGCTTATTTTCAAGTTCATCAGAATAGCTTGAACATAACTCTTCTAGTAGGCTTCCCTAGTAGGTGGGGTCGAGGACATGCAGAATGTACATAGACCTTACCCCAACATAATATGTGAAGAGATTGTTTCCAAGGATTGAACATGTACCCTCTAAGTTGCACCCCTGCAACTCTACCACTGGGCTACATATGTTCGCCTATAACTTCCATACTCAATGTTTCACTTGATTCAATTTATTAACTTATTCAGCAATCATACAAGAAGAGCCAGCAAAACTTTCTAAGATTCAAAATTCAACTTGAGATTTTGTTTTCGCTCTCTTTTTTTTTTTGGCCCCTTCTAACCCTGAAGAATCAAACAGCAAAAGGAAGTGCACCTAGCAACTTCTGAACAGATTCATAAAAGTCACCAAATAGTCTCATCGATAGGAAGCAGGAGAATAATAAATTCTAGACTGACAGCCAAATCATTAATCCTTGGACTCCCGAATGTCTATTCTTTAAGAATCAAAAAGTAAATGCTAGACAATTTAAATAAGCTTTGCAGAATTGAAATCACACCTGATTCAAGAAATATATATTCTGCTGCTTCACAGAACATTATTTTGAATATGAAGGGTAAATCAACCACTGTTGGACCAAACGTCCTACATTTTAATTTTGATGATCCAATATTATTGTGCTATTTGATTACATGCACTATGTGATGAATTTAAGATTGAATTTGAGATTGATTTTTATTGATGAGGTTTATACCTACTTGTGAACTCACTAATCATTTTTATATCAAATGAATTCGGATTAAGATGAAATTTGGTAGAGACATTATTTACATCATAATAAACATTTTTCATGAAGACATGACTAAGAAATGTTGACTTCTTCTTACTCAAAATCGTTGCCCAAATATCTGTTTGAAATTGCTACGAAATATTATTATTCAATTGATTTATGTGACTTATTATATGACTATATGATATTTATTTGAGCTGGAAACTTACATACACATTAGCCTATCTATGCAAAGATATTTGGAGAGAGAGTTGGCTGGGATTTGATTTCAAATAAAGAAAGACTTACATATTTGATTGAAGCCATTAAGCCATGAATTATGGAGAAGGAAATCAAATAAAGGAGTTCTCTTTTTGACTTACCAAAATCACAATAAATTGAGAAGATCTTGCAGATGATTCTTGTATGAATAAAGAAGGGGCAAATTCAAGGATGTTTTCAAAATTGGAGGGAAGACTTTGACATTTGAAGTTGATTATGTTACAAGTGCAAAATTCAAAGCTGAATACATAGTTTGACGTGTCAAATTAATGCGTCTAATTGAGAGAAAATCATGGAGCTTTTTATACAAGTCAAAAGAAGTTGGTTCTATCACATGTTCCGAAGACTTTTACAAGGCAAAATCTCATAATTGAAAGAGAAGAATCAAGACATTATTGCTGACTTTATGGATGATTATCTCAAGAGCTAAAATCGTGGGAACATGATTTTTCTTGGCCTATATAAGCAGCTCCTTAGCACAAGAGAAAATACACAAGAAAGAGTTAGAATTATCAAAGCTACTTGCTCTCAATTTCTCACCCAAGCTCATATAATATTCTTCTATCTTACTTCACCGTTTGCTTAGTGCAAACACAGGTGTGAAGAACTAAATCTTCATTGTTCATCTTCACCGATTGCTATTGCAATTCCAGGTGTGAAGAATCTTTTCTTCTTGTGAGCTCTTCTAAATTCAAATCCGATTTTCTATTCGTGAGCTTCACTTTAAAATCTCTTGAGAGTTCCTCCTAGTTTGTTGAGTGCAAACACTGAGTGAGTGAATCATTGAGCCTATCTTTGTAAAACCCAAACCGGGTACTATATTTGTGAGATTTTGGAAGAGTTGGGGCAATTTTGAAACCCTTGTATAAGAGTTTTGTGGAGCTCTTGAAAAGCCACACCTTAGTGAAGGTTTGAAAATCCTAGGTGGTGAACCTAGGTAGTAGACGTAGGAGAAGGGTCTCCGAACTACTATAAATTATTTGTGTGTTCTTTACTTGCTTTACTTTTACAGCTTTCATTAACTCTTCTAATTTAACATAACTTGTTTCATTTTATTTACTTTACATTATTGTTTATTCTGTTCATATTGCTATTGTCCTGTAAAAATTGCAAGTTAAGTACTTTCTAGTGCTTATCTTGTTAGAAGCTTTGCTTCAATTGGTTCCTATTGTGCAATTTATTCATATTGCTCATATAGGTCCATTTGTGCGCAACTATACTTTGCCAATAATTAAATTGACAGAATTTTGCATCTAGACGCATTATATACTTAAGTTACAAGTTTGCTTGGAAATAAATTAGGGAAATTGTATTAGTAAGACTCACTTTGTGTGCTTGGTGTGGTGCTTGATTTGTGAAATTGATATAAGGGGATTCCTATTCGGAATTTGGGGACACAATTCACCCCCCCCCCTCTTGTGTAACCTAGGTCCATCAATTGGTATCGGAGCAAGGTTTGGCTAGACATTAGGATTAACACCCTACTAGCTTAGATGGCTTACACATTATCTCATGGTGAGACTGAGGGTCTTTCAATGAACCGTCCTCCATTCTTCAATGGTAAAGACTACGGATTTTGGAAAACTAGGATGAGAATTTTTTTGACATCACTAGATCTTGACTTATGGGATGTAATTGAAAATGGTCCACATTGTCCTATGAAAAAGGAAGGTGAAAATTTAGTAAAGAAGGATAGGAGTGAATGGACTAGTGATGAGAAAAAGCTAGTGTGTCTTAATGCTAAGGCTATAAATGTTCTTCATTGTGCTATATCTAGATCTGAGTTCAATCATATATCAACTTGTAAAGATGCTCGAGAAATTTGGAATATGCTTGAGTTAAAACATGAAGGTACAAGTCAGGTTAAAGATTCAAAAATAAATATGCTTGTACATCAATTCGAAATGTTCAAAATGAAGAATGATGAACCTGTTTGTGATATGTTTGCACGTTTAACTTCTATCTGCAATGATCTTGAGTCTCTGGGAAAAGTTTTTACAAATGCAGAGAAAGTGCAAAAGGTTCTAAGAAGTTTGCCTAAAACTTGGAGGGATAAAGTCACAGCCATACAAGAAGCTAAGGATCTCCGAACCTTGAAGATGGAAGAGCTCATTGGTTCTCTTATGACACATGAATTGGATATGATGAGTCGTGAGGATGAAGAGGAGCTGCCAAAGAAGAAAGGAATAGCTCTAAAAGTGGATGATGAGGATAGCTCAAATGATGAAGAGGAGGCAGCCTTACTAGCAAAGCATTTTCGTAAATTCATGAAGTTCAAGAAGCAAGGTGGCTTCAAGAGTAAGGCACATGGAAAAGGTAGGAATAAAGAAGATCCTACATGCTTCAAGTGTGGCAGACTAGGACATATGATAGCTAATTGTCCGAAGGCCTCCAAGACCGGATTCAAGGGTAAGGCAAAGGTGGAGAAGAAAGCTTTCAAGGCCACTTGGGACGAGTCTTCGGATGAGTCTTCAAGTGATGAAGAAGAGGAGATCAAGGCAAATTTGTGCTTGGTTGCAAAAGAAGTAAGAAACTCATCTCCCACAGATGAGTTGGTAAGTGATTTAGAAAACCCTTCTAATGATGAATTATCCAATGCTTTTGATGAATTGTATGTGCAACATGAAAATTTACTTCTTAAATATAAATTGATTAAGAAAGAAAATTTTAGATTAAAGAAATTGGAATCTGCTCATACACATGAAATTGAAGCACTATGTGCTAAGGTTATTGAGTTAGAGAAGGAGAACGAAGTGCTTGAGAAGCACAAGTGTGTTGAGTCCCATGTTGACTCTTACACAAATTTAGAGCTTAAAAAGTTGTATGAGTTTGATGATTTACAAGCTAGATTGCATGACTTAGAATCTGAATTGAAATCTTGGGATGAACATGAAAGTGTTATGTTATCAAATGCTTCTTCCATGCAAAATGAACTTGATGAATTAAGGGAGAAGAATAAAATGCTAGAATTACAATTTTCTAAATTCAACATGAGTTCTGAAAAATTAAATATGCTTTTATCATCTCAAAGACATTATTTGGATAGGAGTGGAATTGGATATGATCCAATGAAACTCAAGGAAAGTTTGAATGCAGGTTTTAGTGGCACAAGTAAAATGGATAGTACTTCAAGAGTAGCTGCCCATATGCCTAGGCACAATGGTGCTAGAATTTCACATTCAAAGCCTAGAAGAGTGCACTTGAGAAAATTTTGGGTGCCTAAGGGCATAAATGATGTAGATATGCATGCTTATATCAAAAATGTTTATAATGTAAATGTACTTGTCAATGTGAAAACTAACCCTAAAGGATCCAAGATTTGGATACCTAAGATTGTTTGAATCTAATTTGACAGGTGAGTCTTAAATCTAAGTCCAAGACATGGTACTTGGATAGTGGGTGTTCAAGGCACATGACTGGAGATACAACACTTTTCACATCATTTATTGAGAAGAAAAACGGAGGTAATGTCACTTTTGGGGACAACTCCAAGGGTAAGATCCTAGGAATAGGATCCGTAGGTAACAACTGCTTCTCAATTGATAATGTGTTGTATGTTGATGGTCTATCATTTAACTTGATAAGCATAAGTCAATTGGTAGATAAGGGTTACGTTGTGAAATTCAAAGGAAACAAATGTTTGATTAAAAATAATTGGAAAGAACTTGTTATTGTTGGTTATAGAAGTGGGAATGTATATGTGCTTGATCTTGACTCCTTGTGTAGTGAAAATATACCATGTTTACTTGCATCAAATGAAAGTACTATGATTTGGCATAGAAGGTTAGGACATATTGGTATATCTACATTACAAAAATTGTGTGCAAATAATTTGGTTAGAGGTTTACCTAAGTTGAAATTTGATAAAAATCATGTGTGTGATGCATGCATTAGAGGTAAACAAGTTAAAGAGTCCTTTAAATCAAAACATGTTGTTAGTACATCTAGGCCACTTCAATTGTTGCATTTAGACTTATTCGGACCAAGTAGAGTTAAAAGCTTAGGTGGAAAATGCTATGCATTTGTGATAGTTGATGACTTTACTAGATTCACTTGGTGTGTGTTTCTTACTCATAAGAATGAGGCGGTACATGCTTTTGAAAATCTTATAAAAAGGTTGCAAAATGAACATGATTTGCGTGTAGTAAAAATTAGAAGTGATCATGGGGGTGAGTTTGAAAATTATGGATTTAATGTGCTATGTGATTCATTAGGCATTTCTCATAATTTTAGTGCACCAAGAACACCCCAACAAAATGGGGTTGTAGAGAGAAAAAATAGGACATTGCAAGAATTAGGAAGAACCATGTTAATTGAGTACGACTTGCCAAAATCTTTTTGGGCCGAGGCTATAAACAATGCTTGTTATATTTCAAATAGATTGACCATCAGAAAAATATTGAATAAGACCCCCTATGAACTTTTGTATGGTAAAAAGCCCATGGTAGATTATTTTAGAGTGTTTGGATCAAAATGTTACATATTAAACACCAAAGATAATGTAGATAAATTTGATGCTAAAAGTGATGTAGGAATCTTTCTTGGCTATTCAACACACTCTAGAGCATATAGGGTATTTAATTCTACATCTAAACGTGTTGAAGAAAGTATACATGTAAAATTCGATGATATAAATTCACTTGATTCTAATGTGCATGAGAAAGATAGGGAAACAGGTTTGGAAGGACTTGAGCTCCCTCAATCATTTTTAGAAGTTACTCAAGAAATACCTCAAGAGGAAAAGGCCACGGATCAAGAGGGAATAATAAACAAAGAAGCATCTCCAACTATACAAAAAGATGTCCCAAGAGATGCTAGTGATGAACAACTCATGCATGATGAAGATGATGTCCATAATGATCAAGAAGATCTGAGTTTTCAAAGATACAAGGTCATGCGTTCTCATCCTAAAGAGTTAATAATTGGTGACTTGTATGATGGAAGACAACCAAGAGCCAAGAAAGGGTCCCAACGGTCAATTTCTAATCCCTTTAACTCATTTGCTATGTTGTCTTTAATTGAGCCTAAATCTGTGAAAGATGCTTTGTGTGATGATAATTGGGTGATTGCAATGCAAGATGAGTTAAACCAATTTGAAAGAAGTAAGGTTTGGAACCTTGTTCCAAAACCTGAAAATCATTCCATCATAGGCACTAAATGGGTGTTTAGGAATAAGATGGATGAGAATGGTAATGTAACTAGAAATAAAGCTAGGCTAGTTGCCCAAGGATATAGTCAAGAAGAGGGCATAGACTATGATGAAACCTTTGCACCGGTTGCAAGGTTAGAAGCCATTCGGTTACTCTTAGCTTTTGCATGCTTTAGGGGTTTTAAACTTTATCAAATGGAAGTCAAAAGTGCTTTTCTAAATGGTGTAATTAAAGAAGAGGTATATGTAAAACAACCCCCTGGTTTTGAAAATTCAAAGTACCCACATCATGTTTACAAACTTGACAAAGCACTTTATGGTTTAAAACAAGCTCCTAGAGCTTGGTATGAAAGGTTATCAAAATTTTTGCTTGAAAATAATTTTTCATGTGGATCAATAGATAATACTTTGTTTATGAAATATAGAGGTAATGATATTTTGATTGTGCAAGTGTATGTTGATGATATTGTATTCGGCTCTACGCTTGAATCCATGTGTAATGAATTTGCAAAGTGCATGCATTCTGAATTTGAAATGAGCATGATGGGTGAATTAAATTATTTTCTTGGTTTACAAATTAAACAAACTTCCCATGGCATTCATATTAATCAAGCAAAATATACTCGTGATTTGCTTAAAAGATTTGGAATGGATTCATCTAAAAGTTGTGCCACACCTATGTCTGTGGGAAACAAGTTACAATCCGATCTTGATGACAATGAAGTAGATCAAAAATTGTATAGATCAATGATAGGCTCACTTTTATACTTGACTGCATCTAGGCCAGACATCATGTTTAGTGTTTGCATGTGTGCTAGGTATCAATCCAAACCTAAGCAAACACATTTAATGGCTGTGAAAAGAATTCTTAGGTACTTGAAAGATACATCATCACTAGGGTTATGGTATCCTAAGAACTCAAAATTTGATATTCTTGCATATAGTGATGCGGATTATGGTGGTTGTAGAATCGATAGAAAGAGTACTAGTGGCACATGTCAACTCTTAGGTAATATGCTCATATCATGGTTTTCAAAGAAACAAACTAGTGTAGCATTGTCCACTACCGAGGCTGAGTATATGGCCATAGGTAGTTGTTGTGCCCAATTGCTATGGATCAAGCAACAATTGCTTGATTTTAATATGGACTTTGACCACATTCCAATTTATTGTGATAATATTAGTGCAATACAATTGACAAAAAATCCCGTTTACCATAGTAAAGCCAAACATATAGATATTAGACATCATTTCATAAGAGATCATGTGCATAAGGGAGATATTGTACTTGAACATGTTGAAAGTGAATTTAATTTGGCTGATTTTTTTACCAAACCTTTGCCTAAGGATAGATTTAATACTCTTAGGGATGCATTAGGCATGAAAGAAGCTCCTTAGTTGATCAAATAATAAATCTTTGTGCATTTTCATTAACGTATGATTCATATGCATAATTTAGGGAGAGTATATATAACAGTACCATTTTCGGGTTGATTAGGAGAGACTGAAAATTGGTTATTCATCTCAAGTTTTTATATAATATCATTTGTATGTATATGTGCATTCGAGGCCCAAAAACTTAACTCCTTTTCTACTTCCTTTTTTGATTGATCACAAAAAGGGGGAGAAATTTGATGATGTAGAAAGTGCATTAGTTGCATTAGTGCATGAGTTAAGGGGGAGAGTGTTTATTTTTATATTTGGGAATGAGTGAAGTATGAAGTAAGGGGGAGCTTAGTGCCCTAAAGGCTTATTGCTCAAACTTTAAATATTAAATTGTATGTGCATTAGTACATTTCATACATTCAAGTTTGGTATCAAATTCAATTGATATCAAATAGCTTTCTACATGCTAGGTTTTGTAATCATCAAAAAGGGGGAGATTGTTGGACCAAACGTCCTACATTTTAATTTTGATGATCCAATATTATTGTGCTATTTGATTACATGCACTATGTGATGAATTTAAGATTGAATTTGAGATTGATTTTTATTGATGAGGTTTATACCTACTTGTGAACTCACTAATCATTTTTATATCAAATGAATTCGGATTAAGATGAAATTTGGTAGAGACATTATTTACATCATAATAAACATTTTTCATGAAGACATGACTAAGAAATGTTGACTTCTTCTTACTCAAAATCGTTGCCCAAATATCTGTTTGAAATTGCTACGAAATGTTATTATTCAATTGATTTATGTGACTTATTATATGACTATATGATATTTATTTGAGCTGGAAACTTACATACACATTAGCCTATCTATGCAAAGATATTTGGAGAGAGAGTTGGCTGGGATTTGATTTCAAATAAAGAAAGACTTACATATTTGATTGAAGCCATTAAGCCATGAATTATGGAGAAGGAAATCAAATAAAGGAGTTCTCTTTTTGACTTACCAAAATCACAATAAATTGAGAAGATCTTGCAGATGATTCTTGTATGAATAAAGAAGGGGCAAATTCAAGGATGTTTTCAAAATTGGAGGGAAGACTTTGACATTTGAAGTTGATTATGTTACAAGTGCAAAATTCAAAGCTGAATACATAGTTTGACGTGTCAAATTAATGCGTCTAATTGAGAGAAAATCATGGAGCTTTTTATACAAGTCAAAAGAAGTTGGTTCTATCACATGTTCCGAAGACTTTTACAAGGCAAAATCTCATAATTGAAAGAGAAGAATCAAGACATTATTGCTGACTTTATGGATGATTATCTCAAGAGCTAAAATCGTGGGAACATGATTTTTCTTGGCCTATATAAGCAGCTCCTTAGCACAAGAGAAAATACACAAGAAAGAGTTAGAATTATCAAAGCTACTTGCTCTCAATTTCTCACCCAAGCTCATATAATATTCTTCTATCTTACTTCACCGTTTGCTTAGTGCAAACACAGGTGTGAAGAACTAAATCTTCATTGTTCATCTTCACCGATTGCTATTGCAATTCCAGGTGTGAAGAATCTTTTCTTCTTGTGAGCTCTTCTAAATTCAAATCCGATTTTCTATTCGTGAGCTTCACTTTAAAATCTCTTGAGAGTTCCTCCTAGTTTGTTGAGTGCAAACACTGAGTGAGTGAATCATTGAGCCTATCTTTGTAAAACCCAAACCGGGTACTATATTTGTGAGATTTTGGAAGAGTTGGGGTAATTTTGAAACCCTTGTATAAGAGTTTTGTGGAGCTCTTGAAAAGCCACACCTTAGTGAAGGTTTGAAAATCCTAGGTGGTGAACCTAGGTAGTAGACGTAGGAGAAGGGTCTCCGAACTACTATAAATTATTTGTGTGTTCTTTACTTGCTTTACTTTTACAGCTTTCATTAACTCTTCTAATTTAACATAACTTGTTTCATTTTATTTACTTTACATTATTGTTTATTCTGTTCATATTGCTATTGTCCTGTAAAAATTGCAAGTTAAGTACTTTCTAGTGCTTATCTTGTTAGAAGCTTTGCTTCAATTGGTTCCTATTGTGCAATTTATTCATATTGCTCATATAGGTCCATTTGTGCGCAACTATACTTTGCCAATAATTAAATTGACAGAATTTTGCATCTAGACGCATTATATACTTAAGTTACAAGTTTGCTTGGAAATAAATTAGGGAAATTGTATTAGTAAGACTCACTTTGTGTGCTTGGTGTGGTGCTTGATTTGTGAAATTGATATAAGGGGATTCCTATTCGGAATTTGGGGACACAATTCACCCCCCCCTCTTGTGTAACCTAGGTCCATCAACCACAACAGAAAAGCTCTCAATTATGATGAAGAGCCACTGAAAATTATCATAGATAGTCCAGGTCTCAAGATTAATTTAATTTAGATTTGAGCTACTGCGCCACAAATCCTTAAGGTCCAGGTTGGCAAGCGCATTAATTGGACCAGTGAACTTATTGTTTTGCAAATACCTGCATGAAGAAAAAACAGGATTACAAAATCAAATGTCAATCCTTTTATCTCCTTTTTATTCAATAGAATTATTTCCTTGCTTCTTACAGTGAGGAGAGTCTCTTAAGCGATGCAAAACTCTGCAGCAGATTGCCTGTTATTGAGTTGTAGGATAGATCCCTGCAAGTCAGAACATTGACACACCCAAATATCATAATCTCAATAACATTAGAGAAGTAGAATCCCAAAATCAACTTGACTTATTACGTTATAGATTAAGGCAGGAAACAACATAACTCTGTACCTCAAATTAACACAGGATATGTGGTGAATGGAATGCTGTTATACTAGATAAAAATAACTTTAATTTCAGGGTGGACTACTATTCGTAACATGGATAAGAAGAGAATGGATATAATTATCTCCAAAATAATCACAAAGTCTATATAATTTGAGCTATCACCATTAAAAATGAGGTCAAGTACCGTACTTCAAACAAAGAACCTAATCTTGTATGCAGTGGCGGATCTACAAAATGGGCTGAGGGAGGGCTTGGTCAGTGGCCGAGCCAAGAATTTATAGGATGGGGTCCAAAGGTTGATGGAGGTTCGGGGAACAGCAGCCCCGAAAATCATGTTTAGGGATATTTATTGAAAAGTGATCGGGAAAAATTAAATATGTATATAGTCATTAAATTTAAGTAAATATTTATATAGTCATTAAATTACACATCACAAATTAAAACATAAAATGTTCAGGATAACATCAAACATATGACTTCTACATTAACCATACATATTACATAGTTATTAGAAAATATAAGTATTTTTGGTAATATATATATATATATATATATATATATATATATAATGTGCAAAGAAAAATGTTCAAAAATTTAAGGGGGCTAGTGAGGAGAAATACATGTCTTTTAGAAAGTTGTATAGTTTATCACATTATAAATATTATATATATGTAGTAAAAAAATTTTAAAAGTTCAGGGTACGCTCAAGCCCGCTTGAGCCCGCCCTGAGCCAAGTGTGGCACCGCCACTGCTTGTAAGAGACAAATTTTGTTACTATATATAATTGCTTGAAAAGGGATTAATCGGAACCTTGTATAGATCAAATTTTGCATCAAGATATCTGTGCACAAGGGTGAATCCACAGATAGAGACAGAGTGAGAACTTATAAACAGTGTAGTGACATAGAACAATACACTGGAAATCCTGGCTGTTTTACTGAGAAGCAAGCAAAGATATTATTTCAATAACAACTAGGAATTTCCCCAAAAGCCAGAAGGTATTGTGACTCAACTGATTTGACGCTTTACATTTATTCTATGATGAGAAATTTGTAACACAAATAACCTTTCGGCAATGCTAGTAATACTTACAGCATTTGAAGTTTTGGAAGTTTTCCAAACATGTCGCTCAACTGTCCATTGAGCTTATTAAGACCAAGATCTCTGCACACCCATTACCAGAATATTGAGACAATATACAAACTGGTGAGAAGTTTATATGAACAAATGAAATATGTCTGCTTACAGATATTCGAGGCCCGTCATCTGAGAGAATGAATAAGGCACATTACCGGTGAAGCCATTTCCAGAAAGATCTCTGCACATAATGCTCACAAGATTATTTTCAATAAATTTAAGGTTCATCAAGTGCCATACAGAAAAATGTTGCAATTTTAAAAACAAGCTATCACGTCTGAAAATGCTGCATGAACTCAGAAGTCACTGCTTACTTACATGTGAACTGCATTTGGAGGAAGCTGATATGTTATATCATTCTTGAGGTTATTCTGGCTCAAATCACTCTACTATGACAAAAAAAAATGGTATTCTCAGGTTAAATTCCAGTTGAAGATATATAAAATAAAATCCACCTATTTCAGAAGCTGGGCCTCACAAGTAGGTGACAGAAGTCAAGCCTGACAGCTGGTAGCCCATTGATCCAGTGAGTCCAAGGCCAGACAACCTTCTGCAAGGTTTTACCAGGAAAAGTGCCATTTAGAAATTTCACAAATAAATTGTATTAAAATTTTAAACAGAAAGCTCTAATCACCAGATAGATTTGATAAATGCAAGTATTGACTCTTTATTACATTTCTTTAACAGCTGAGCCTGAGCAAGTGATCCCTTCCCAGGAGTCATCGCAAGGGTCACCACCACTTGATTTCCAAACGTTTAGTTTTGAAGGAGAATTTAAGCTGTTATACATCACATTAAGGGCAGAGACTGCAATAAATAGTTTGCAACATCAGAATCTGTTTAATAGACACCACAGCTGTCAATTCTATTATAGAGAGAAAAAAAAAATGCATGTCCGATATGTGTCCGTGTCGAAAAAAGATTATTGTCTTATAAGCAGCTTCATTGACTAGATCTATTGAGGCACATATAGGCTCAAAGCAGCAGCAGAAAACATAGACCAAATGGAAATACATGAAGGTGAAGAAGTTTACACATCCATCATTACCTTTTCTGGTACACCTTAAAGGCCTAATCAGAGACACAGGCAAGCCTAAGCTGTGGCCTACTCTCTTTCCCAAGGTGACCACTTAAGTAACATAAGACATGGCAAAATTAATTAAAAAAGCATATGTGACTATGTGAGGCATAGCTGCAGTAGAAAATTCACCACCTGGATGCTGTTATGCACACCTAGCATTCAACAATGTTAAGGACTTTGATTCAACAACTTGAAAAATTCCTTAGTGGATGAGGGAGTAATGTAATCCCTATTCCCTCGGTTAGCTTATTAATGCAACAGTTAATATTCAGCTCCTGCTTAAAACATTGGGTTTCAAAATCATAGAGCTCTTACAGTTTCACTTCTGGTCCAACAAAGCCAAAAAAAAAAAAAAAAACTAATATAGAAGAGAGCACATTATTGGTCCATGAGACATTTCAGCACAGACTTTCGACTAAACATGCCTCTGCATAGAAATGGTTTAGTATTACAAGGCCATTAATTGTTCTACCATTAAAAAAAATTATGAATGACAAGCTAACAAGTCTCCCCTGGTGATTGCAGGGTCCAGGAACAGATTGACAGCGCTTTAACCCCGCATTATGAAGAGACTGTTTCCATGGTTTTAATCTAAGTTGCAATAAAACAACTCTATCTAGAGTCGAGGTTTGCCCTTATCAGAAAACCTGAAAAATCAAAAAACTAAGCAAAGTCTCAAATAACAACTATTAAATTCAAACTTGACATCAAAGTTAATTGCAAGTTTGAGAAAACCAAAATGGTATACAAATAAATATGAAAATTTATAATCCCAGATCCCGAACATAAACATAGGTTAGGCCTTTTCGCCATAATACATCAATCTCAATTCAGAAAATTTTCTATTCGAACTCATTAAAGATACAAAATAACCTTCGACAACAGTAGTGTATATTATCTAGTAGAACAACACAAGGAACAAAGGAATTAAAGATGGAACGGTTCCTTCATTTTTCTTGACAACCAAACATGCAAAATTCTTTAAGTTCCATGGATAAATTGACAGACCCTTGATAGTGGCATTGCATTCAGTTTATTCTCCAGCCCATTCAGCATACATTAATATTGTCTACATTAGATGACAAACAGACATGAAGGAATATTTACACAAAAAATCAGCTTTATAAATTAATGCCAGATACCATCGGTAGAATCAGTCTTAGACAGGACATGGGTCCTTATGATCCCAAGATACACAACCAAGAATCCCACAAAACTGTGGCACATCTTCCAACACTCGAAGACAAAAAAAATAATCAATGGTGCTAGGTCTTTCTCTCTCAGAAGAAAATACCGAAAATCATCAGGGGAGGAATTAATGGAGGAGATATTGTGGATAAAGAACTCACAAGAAACGAACCCACCATACAAAAGCTAAATAAAGCAAAATGTATTTTCCATACCCTTTTCTCTTGTTTTGGTTTTGGTGGGTTCTTGGGGACTTCGTGGAAAAAGTTGCTAAATTTGGAATGACAATGGAAATTACAGCTAGAAATAGTGAAGAGAGAGGCATGTTTATGCATCCAAATAGGGTAGAGAGAAAAGTGAGAGATGGAGAGGTGATGCTGTTAGAGTCCGGAAAAACACCAACCTTGTTGCCCACCAACGCTTCAGACTCTCCGATTGTTTGTTTCCCGGGTCATGTTTGGATCCTGGGAAAAAGGATACAACTCATTGAAGATAGATAACCCATAAATATATAGATTTCTTGCTCGAAAGCAAATGCTTTTCTTAAAATTTATTTGAGAATAAAGATAAGAAAATAATAGATAGGTGAATGAAGGAATGAAGAATTGGGTATCCGATTACTCCAGAGTTGCCATTCATCAAGATAGTACCACATTCTTTTAACCCAGTTGTAGTATCAACTTCCATCTCCATTACAATGTCAATTGCCGATGAGCATATTTTCAATTGTGTTCAACAGTCCAGGCAAGCAACAGTGAATTACAAGATGAAGGATGGCAACATATGCACATTATCGTTATCATGAAAAACAAATTCCCCTGATCAAGATTATAGTATTGGTCTAAAGCATACTATAAAAACATACTTTGTTAATTTCCACAAAGCTGAATGTAATTCTTGAGAATGAGAGACCAAAATTCGGGGAGAGTTCGTGTTTCTTGTAAGTGCAACTACAATTGGTCTCTTGGGGATTGTTACTCCCATTGAGGAGTTACAACTCCCCTTTGGTTCAAACCCCCAACTGCCATGGATGGTTGGGAACCCTTCTTTGGAGTGGTTGACTCATCTTGGGTATCCACTCCAAGTGCACCATGACTAGCCAATGCTAATGATGTCAACACAAGATTTGCACTCAAAGGGGGACTTAGAGACAACAAAAATTGCTTCCAAAATGTGTCCTCGGGTTGTCCTGTGTTTGCCTTTTAACAGCTTAATATGACGGGAATTTTGTAAAAATGACCTTCTCAAAAAGTCAAACCAGATAAATGACCCTTTTTTTTATAAACCGCAAAAATGACCTACCTTGTAATTTTTTGGACCCAAATACCCCTAATGTTGAAATATCATTTCTTCCACTCACAATACCAGAATACACATAACCCTCTTAACAGTTATTTCTCATCATCTTATCTGCACTCGATCGGCTATTTCTCATCATCTTATTTGTTCTATAGAGCTCGAAAAAGCCAGATCAGGTTCGGGTTCTGAGTTATTTGTGATCTTCGTTATCGCAAGTCTGAAGAGAGGTTCGTTGGTTAACATTTCATATCACTTTTGACAAGCGAGTACATCTATATTCTGAGTAATTTTGTTCCATATGTTTCTCAAGTGCATGTGAAGTTCTGAACGAACACATTATCTACTCATAGCATCTGTGTAGTTAAGCATATTGAGTTTGTAGTCGAACAAATATATATGTAGTCGAGCATTTGTGTTTTTATGGTCGAGCATTTATGTTTTCATGGTCGAGCAAAGTTGTTTATGGTCGAGAATTTGTGTTTTTATGGTCGAGCAAAGTTGTTTATGGTCGAGAATTTGTGTTTTATGGTCGAGTAAAGTTGTATTATGGTCGAGCATTTGTGTTTTTATGGTCGATCAAAGTTGTTTATGGTCGAGCAAAGTTGTTTTTGGTCGAGCAAAGTTGTTTATGGTCGAGCATTTGTGTTTTTATGGTCGAGCAAAGTTGTTTATGGTCGAGCATTTAAGTTTTTATGGTCGAGCAACTTATTATACTTTTTTTTATGGTTTTTTGTTATTTTCAGGAATGACATCTATTGATTTTGTGATCCTCTATGGTGGCCAATGGGAAATTTGTCAAGGGATTTGCAAATACAAAGGTGGGAAAAGCCAAGGTGTAATAGTGTCCGAAACAATTTCTTTTGCGGAATTTGTGGATTTGATATATGAGTTGATTGAAGTGGATCGTAGTGCTGGTGAATTGTTGATGAAATTTGCTTATAATACACATTTTGATATGGAACCGATGGTGCTAGGCAACGACCGTGACTTGCAATTCTTTCTTAGGCAAAATGATGATCCTCGAAGACCTGGAACTCCACTTTGTGTAACAATTCATCAGAGAGAGTTTGTTTCTCAAGATGTAAGTTTCATTCCTCCTCAGCGGGAACAATTTCATTCACAAGATGTGGGCTTTGTTCCTAATACGCAGCAGTCGCGACAGTGTGGCAGTGAATTACCTTTACATGTTGATTTTGACAACGATCCGATTAGTCCTCAAGCCGGATGCATGGGCTTTAATGAATGTGGTTTTAGTCGATACGATAAAGATAATGCAGATATTGATGATGGGGCTGATGACTATCAAGAAAATATTGAGGTTGATGACTTTCAAGTGGATAATAATGGGATTGAAAGTTCGGTACTTCATCGACACCCACCTCCATGTGCGGGCGGTAACTTAGCGGATGGGCCTCCTAGCAACAATAACATTGGCTCAAATTCGCTTGGCACGTCGAACTTTGTTGGGAGTAATAGTAGCAATAGCTATTGGGGTGGTAAAGTTGCGATTGGGCAGATTTATTCAGACAAAAAAGAGTTACAAAAATATATTGCTATGTATGCTATGAGCAAGAACTTCCAATTTCGCGTTATTAAGTCGACCAAAACTCTTTTTATGATTCAATGTGCTGCTAAAGGGTGCGAGTGGCGTATGCGATCTATAAGAGTCAAGGATTCGGAGTTGTTTAAGGTGACGAGGCTTAATGACAATCACAAATGCTCTTTGGACTTTATTAATCGAAGTCATATGCAAGCATCAGGAAAGGTTATTGGAGAATGCATTAAGTCAAAATATCATTGTCCCAAGAACAATCCTTGCTTTCATTGAAAAGTATGAAAGCCTGCGTAACCCGGACCTGTTCAGTTTGTAATAGGTTAAAGTAGCTATTGATATACTTTACAAAAGTTATGGTCTAACTAGTTGGAAATATACTTACAAAGAAAAAACTGTCGAGCACTGCAGACTTCTTCTTAAAAACTTCAGGGTTATTGGCAATCCTTCTACGAATATGGTACATTGCCACATCAAGGTGCTACATAAAGATTATGAATATGTTAAAGAAATTTTCATCATATATCTTTTCAAAATAAAAATTTTCAGTACATAATAATTACCTTGTCCGATAACCAGGTTTCTGGTCTGATGGCATCCACAAACCAATTCTTGTCTACTTGACATGGCTCCCAACTTATCAACTTACTTTCAAGTGTATTGTCTTTCATAAAAGCAAGTAAATCGCGTGCCCATTCCTTTGGATACGCTCGCTTCAACTGTAATATTGGAGCGTCTGTCAATGGATTAACTGTCTCATTTTCCACCATAAGTTTCCTCCTCTTGAAGCTGGGGGAGGTAAATGGTGTTTTTGTTTGTGGTCCAGGCCTCTTCGCACGCTTATTCTTATTTCTGGTATACTTGCGTGTCCCACCTGGTGTAGCCGTGGGAAACTGAGACTCTCTAATCTCCTCCACTCCTTCAGAGTCCTTGTTTATCTTCTCTGGTGTAAACCGATGCTTTGAAAGCTCTAATAGTTCATCCACAGCTTCCAGCTCCATACTTGGCAACTCCGCATCATTTCTTCCAACTATAACCTCCTCATTCTCATCCTTTTCCTCCTTCTTCTCATTCTCCTTTATTTGAACTCCAGCTTCTTCCTTCTCCACCTCCTCCTCCTCCACCTCCTCATCCTCCTCCTCCTCCTCCTTATTCTCATCCTTCTCCTCATTCTCTTTTACTTGAACTCCAACTTCTTCCTTCTCCACCTTCTCCTCCTCCACCTCCTCCTGCTCCTGCTCCTGCTCCTGCTTCTGCTCCGGCTCCGGCTCCGGCTCCGGCTCCGGCTCCTTCTCCTTATTCTCTTTTACTTGAACTACATCATCCTCCTTCTCCTCATTCTCCACCTTTTCCTCATTTTCCTCCACCTTATCCTCCTCCTCCTTCGTATCATTCTCCTTATTCTCCAACCCCTTGTTTTGAGGTTCAATCTCATCACTTAGAACCTCATCATCCACCTCCATGTTAGTTCCTATTCTAAATTCCACTACTGTCTTCATATTATCCTCCACAGACTGGAAAAATGCATCAAAATAAGTTGTAACCTCATTCCTCAACAACCTATTTATTTTTTTCTGCTCAATCAACAACTTCTCCATCCCAAATAACTTCTCAATAACCTGCACAATGAAAAAAAATGTGAACAAATGAATTAATCTAAGAACAAAACAAAGAATTAATGTCCGACCAAAAAAAAACATAAAAAACAAAGAATAAACTTACTCTTCCCATTGGATCATCCTCCCACTCAATCTCAGGGTTGTGGCGATTATTGTCCTCATCTCCAAACAAATTCTCAAACGCATCCACCGCAACATTGCCCTCATCCGCTACATTGCTCTTCTTCTTTGAGCTCTTCTTCTTTGTCTTGGAGCTCCCCACAACATTGGTCGTCTCCTTTAACTTGGGGCTCCCAATACTACTCAAATATTTCTGCTCTAACTCTAAATCAGTAGGGACAAGCGTATCATGCACTTCTAGCTGTAACAAATAAGCATGGAAAACATTAATATATATATATATCATGCAATATATACCATGCAATATATACCTTTTTCATATCAAAAATATTGGAGACAATAGCATTAGATTCTGGAGTGGCAGTGCTGCTCCAGTTCAATATTCGGGGAAACCGGTTTTCTTTTCTCACATTTGCATAAGACATACCGATGCGCGGCACCGCTTCATAAAGCCATATCTGCAAACAACATTATTTTTCAAAGATATATTCACAACAAACAAAGCATAAACTTGTTTCAAAATAATTTAAGTACTACCTGAAGTACTAGCGGGAATCCATATATGCTGTACTTTTCCATCTTTGTCGATCTTTTTTTAAAATTTTCAGCACGACCTACCATGACAGATGCAAGAGACTTTGCAGTACGTGCGTAGCTCACAGATCCCCATGGATACTTATTAAACACATTAACATTATCAACCAATTGCAACCACTGAATATCTATGTTCCTACTACGCTCCCTAGGCAGTAAAACAGACTCCAAAAAATATACCAGAGCTAGCTTCAACACATCTTCTTCCTTTCCAGGTTCAGGATCACAACTCATGAAAACTTCATCTAACTTATTTCTACCAATGCTCTTATTTCCACCAAAATACAAGTCCCTAATCCTATGCACAGAAGTGTCAATCAAGCTAGACAGGGGAGGGACATCACCACATAACAAACCAGTGATAAGAGCAAATTCAGCAATAGAAAATGTTGCCCTCTTTCCAGCAAATTTGAACCTGAATAATATCACACCAGATTCTTCTTTACCAGAGTTTACAACTTGTCGTAGTAGAGCTTGATGTACCAACTGGCCAGAGAAATTCATGTGCCCCACATCCAGAAACATGCCAAAGCATGTTCTCCTAAACATCTCCAGTTGATCCTCACTAAGCTTCCTTTTGATTTTGCTTATGGATTCAGATATATTTGAAAAAACACTAACCTTACCTGGGAAATGATTTTTCATTTCAATCATGTAATCCATTTCTTTGAAAAATTGTCTATCTGAAAAGAAATAAAATAACCAAATTAATATTCACTTCAATCATCATACTCGACCAAAAAAACACATTTGCTCGACCACAAAAATAAATATGCTCGACCACAGTTTCATAAAATGCTCGACCACATAAAATTAACAACATTAAATGCTCGACTACAACAACAATGCTCGACTACAACAATTCTGCTATGCTCGACTAATGCTCGACCTACACAACAATTAAGCCCGACTACAACAATTATGTTATGCTCGACTACAAAGTTAAGAATACTGGAACACACATAATGCCCGACCCTAAATAAAACTGCTCAACTAATGCTCGACCTACACAACAATTAAGCTCGACTATAACAGTTATGCTATGCTCGACTACAAAGTTAAGAAAACTGGAACACTCATAATGCCCGACCGAAATAAAACTGCTCGACTAATGCTCGACCTACACAATAATTATGCTCGACTACAGAACATACATGCTCGACTACAAAGTTAAGAATACTGGAACACAGATAATGTCCGACCACCTGCATGCAAGCACCACCAAAAACCCAAGACTTCACCCACAATGTCACCCAATTAAACAGAGTTTCACCAAAAACCCAAGCCGGCCATAGGTATGTACCAAAATGCAAACCTTTTCATGTAATACCAAGTTAAAATCGAGTATATGTTAGGCAGAAAACTGAGCCAGTAAGATACTAACCTCAGAGGGGGAAAAATCTCTTATCTGTTGCCAAAAACTGATGATCGGAAGTTGTACGGTAATCGTCGAGCAGCCCGTCGAGCAAAATGAGTTTGAAAGAAGTGGGTTTTCGTGGGAAGGGGAAAAGCCAAAGGGTGGGTTATGTTTTCTAAGGATAATTTGGTCTTTGCAATATAAAACTAGGTCATTTTTACGGTTTATAAAAAAGTGGGTCATTTCTCTAGTTTGACTTTTTGAGAGGGTCATTTTTACAAAATTCCCTAATATGACAACTTGGACACACTCTCAACAGAAGTTATCCTTTTCACATTTGAAAACTTTATTAACCTCCTCGCCGATCCTACCTACCTCGAGTGCCTTCAAAACGAGGCAAAGATCATGTTCCTCCTGTCTCCACACCCTAACATTGTGCAGATCTACGATGTCTACGACCTTACATAGTCGCTTTCTCTGGTTTTGGAGCACTGTGAGTCCAACACTCTCTACGATCGAATTGTTGTCTCTAACTCTGTTTTCTGCGAAATCAAGGCGGCGTCTATGATCAAACAGTTACGCGTCGCCTTGTCTCACTGTCACGATCTTGGCATTGTAAGTAATTTTTATTTTATTTGGCAAAAATTGTGTGTTCACTTTGTGTTTCTGAGTACTGAACAGAGTGAATAATTTATTAAATAGTTAATCTTTTTTTATAAAAGAATTTAGGAAATTAGAAAGATAATCTTTCTTTTTCTCTTAATAAAGTGGGCTTAAAATTGTTAGGACTTAGACGGACCAAAAGAATGAGAGTCCCTTAATAACATAGCCATAAAATAGTAAAAATGACCCAAGTTAAGGCTCAAACTCGAAAGACTAATTTCAAGCTTAGAAAATTCCAGCTCCCCATTCCCCCTACGTCTACTTTTTGATCCAACGTGTCACACGCACTTCTTTTAAACGGCCAACTGAAATCAGAATTTTCAGGATCCAGACAGAAACACACCATCAATATTTCATCCACCCGAGAAGAAATCCTTCTCTTGTCTCTCAATTTCTAACTATTGCACTGTTCATGTTTGAAAGAATGTCTGACAGAGAAGAAGAAACTGAGAGTGGCGATTCTATACCACCACCCCCGCTACCACCATGAATGTCCCACTACAAGAAGCTGTTTACGCTCTAATGGCACAAGCCAGTATACTAAAAGACCACAGTGTTGAACATGACGAAAAGTCAAGAAGTACTCTGCCACCAGTCAAAGACTCTGCTAGGCCTCTTGTTCTTGGTGTTCCATGGAAGAAACGACGGTTTGATGTCACTGGTGGGGTTGATGATTCTGAAGAAATTGAGAAAAAGAAGAAGAAAGATCATAAACCCAGAAGTGTCCCAGTTGATCAAGATTCACAGGAAGATGAGACAAAGGAGAAAAAAACCAAGGCTAGAGTGGCCACGATAAAGGCATATCACACCCCCAAGAAGGAGCAAACAGTTAGCTAGTAAGCTCCTTGATGGCCTTTTAGATAATTTCTTCTTTCTGGCTTCACTAGTAAATTGTCCAGTACTTGCTGCAGCAGTTGGCTTTGTTTCAAACATAAGGATTAAAAAATAACATGATCATTTGGCTTTGTTTCAGAATCAGGAAATACTAATTTCTTGAAAGTTAGTCCTGACCTTCTGAATAAGACTGGTGGCGGAAACAGCTGCACTTGCGCTTAGATGGTCCATAGTTGAGTTCTTGCCCCATATGCCTCTAGCAAATGCCAGCTTTTGCCATTTCCCCGATACTTGAATCAAATTGTGGGTTCTTTTGAAAAAAAAAAAAAAAAACCAAACATTGAATTACGATTACCCTTTACAAGCCAAACTACTTTATCAGCTCATTCCCACAATTTGATTCTTTGCAATGGGAATTCTAATACCACGAACCAAACGGGATCTTAATGTAGATGTTTAGGAATTCTCGAGCATTGGAGGCTTGTGCCAACGAGTTCACAAGTCACCGAAGTCATTGTCCAATACTCAGTCTCAACCAACATAATAGATATTTGGATTTTGGCATATTAATCAGAACTTTTGTCTGTAAAAAGCTAATCTCTCTCTTTTTTTTTTAATGTAAACAAGAACAATGAATTTCGATGTGGCTGAGGTTCAAGAAATAAACAAAACAGTGGATAATATCTATGAGATGTATTTGAATGAACTGGATTTTAGGATTTTTTTTTTTTTTTTTTTACAGGGAAATTGAATTTTAGCCCACAAATTATCTATTTAGCTTATATAAAGATTCATAACTTTGTGACAGCAAACATAGACTCGTAGTGAGCTCAATTCACAGAGAGGAGCTATGGCTGTTGGTATTAAAACTATGGCAATCGTAGTTGCAGCACTTGGTATCAAATCCTTCGTCCATGGAATTCTTGCTGAAAACAAAAAGGTTTTTTCTTCTTTCACTGTTTAATTCTTCTCCTTCTCTTTCTGCTCATAAGATTATCCTAGTTCACTTGTTTTCCTTCGCTCACAGCCTGCTTCAGGGGAGCCAAATGTTTTCCACGGATTTGTTATCTGCGAGTACTCTTCAGACCCAGCAGTCTATTTCGGGTTCATATCATTTGCATTTCTCGTTGCATCCACGACAACCGGATTGTACTCTGTGTTCTATCCTTACAAGGGCAAATCTGTTCCTCTGAATGCTCTGGTTCAAAACGCTACCTGGGTCGTGTTCTTTCTCGTTGCTCTGTAAGTACTGAAAATCATATTTTCCTGTTGAGATTTTGCTGTGTTGGTGCAGGGTTAATTGATTTTGTGGGAGGAGTTTGGAATCAGGTGTGTTTCTTGTTTTGCTGGGGCTATGTTGTTGTGGGCAACAATCACTGAACTCCTTCACTTGACTCACAAAGTGCACCACAACATGAACACAGACTGTCCAACTGCCAAAACTGGTCTATTTGGTGGTGCTGCCTTCATGGCCCTGAATGCTTCACTCTTCTGGCTGATTAGTCTCATGCTCACGGACAACACCAGAGACGATTACTTCGATGACGATCTGCCAGAGATTAGTAAAGGCATTGACGGTAAGGTTTACACTGTAGATTCTAATGAGAAGCAACAGATCAAAGTGCAAGAATGTCCATAGAGGATGACAAGAACAAAAGGAGGAACAAACAATGTAGACAATAATGTACTGCCAAACTTTTTTGTGTAATACAATGTATGCTACTTGGCCTGTTTGGAATAAGCATTTGATGAAACAATAGACATTGGATTAGCTCGAGGTTTTGTCTATCATCTTTAAGATGCTGCAAGCCATTGTTAACTACCCTTTGGGTGTGCACGGGATAAACTTATAGGGCACGCACAATTAAAAACAAACCAAGTGGTGCTAGACAAGCCCAAAAAAAAATCGAATCTCGGTTGGAGAGCATGGCTAACATGCCCTTAATCATCAAGCCAGCCCCGATATTATTTGTTAAGAAAACATTGTCTACAGACTTGAAAAAGAACTTCTTAAATGATAAAAAAGATTAAGAAGTCAGAATTTTCAATGACATAAAAGGTCATCATATGTTGATAATTATCCGCTAATGCAAAGAAACAGCTTTCAGAGAAACCAGAGTACAAATGCTGAGCAGTTCAATTCATAATAATCATTTAAATAGAAAAAACCATGAACCCTTCCTTGCAATTTCTACTACCAGGAAAAACAATGGCAATACAGTAGCTTTAGCTTCAGAAGAAACAAGGGGAAGGGTACCAGTAACTGCTGAACAGAAGCAAGTCATTGTTCTCCACTTGTAGCCACTCATCCAGAGGCGGATCTACAGGTGGGCTAAGGTGGGCTAAGGTGAGCTTGAGCCCGTGTGAAAAAAAAATCAAAAAAATTTAGCAAATATACTTAAGCCCATTAACTTAGTCTATTTAGACATTATGCCACTAAGGTGGGCTGGCCCAAAAGAGGTAGATTTGGTTCCCAATTCTGAATTCCCATTCACACCACACCTTCGTCATTGTCTCAACTGATCTCATCAAGATTCGACACGACGAGAAGAATTTCTTCGTTTCTTCGACTCTGTGTCTAGGACCAGCCATCCAAGTCTGTGATTCACTGATTCTCCAGGGCCAAGCTCTAGTCGTCGAGCTTCTGTGATTCTCTAGAGTCCAGGCTCCAAGTCTCCAACTGTCCAGATCTTCGATTCTGTCTCTAGAAGCAGGTATTGCCCTCATCTCAGACCCTCACTGATTTGAGTGATTTCGAAATACTGGCATACTTTGCAACTCGTTTCGCCTGGCTTGAAAGTTGAATATGATAATTAAGTCTTTATTTCACATAATCACAATAGTTGTTTCAAGATCATTCTCAATTTCTCTTCAAATGCAATCCTTGAGCAATCTTTGGGCTTTTTTTTAATTCACAAAATCACAATGGTTGTTTACTTGTAACAAGCAATCCTTGGGCAGTCTTTGGGCTTTCTTTTAATTCACAAAATCACAATGGTTGTTTACTTGTTTCTTGTTACTTTCTATTTTATTAGGATGGAAAATCAAGGACGGAAAAAAGGGAAAACTATTATCTCCTTCTTCAGCAAGAAACGTGGAGAAGAAACATCAACAAGTGTCGATATTCCTATGATTACTACATAATCTCAACCTCAAGCCAAGGTTCCAAGGATTGCATTTGATGAGAATGATCTTGAACGAGATCCTGGACTACGTATTCCAATATGGAGTCATCCAGTTTATAATAAAGATGAAGTTAGACGTGGTTATATCAAATGGGGAACAAATCAACCTGTCTTGGCCAACTATCCGAGGACTAAAAGCGGAGGTCAAAACCAACGATTTCAACAAAGTTGGTTCATAAAATTTCCATGGTTAGAGTACTCTATTTCAAAGGATGCAGCATTTTGCTTTCCGTGCTTTGTTTTTCAAGATCGCGAACCTCTACATCCTGCTTTTACCGTTAATGGTTTCACTAGTTGGAAGAGAGTGAACAATGGGCCAAATGTGTATTCTTAACACATATGGGAGGTCCTACTTCCCCACACAATAATGCAGTGAGAAATGTTGAGGCGTTGAAGAATATATCTCGGCACATCGATAAAGTCATGAATGTTCAAAGTTTGGAAAATGTTAAGAAAAATCGGTTGTGTCTTAAGACTACCATTGATAGTGTTCGGTGGCTTACTTTACAAGGATACGCTTTGAGAGGTCATGATGAATCTTTAACATCAAAGAACCGTGGTAATCTAGTTGAGTTTATTAGTTTGATGGGAAAGTTGAATGTTGAGATTGATGATGTTGTCTTAGAAAAGGCTCCAGGGAATGGAAAATAAACGTCTCACTTGATCCAAAAGGATATTTTGCATATCCTATCCACAACAGTGAGAAACAAAATTCGTTAGTAAGGTGGGAATGCAAGGTTTTGTATTTTTGGTTGATGAAGCAAAGGATGCATCGAATAGAGAACAAATGATGATTGCTCTGAGATTTGTGGATATTCACGGATACTTACAAGAACGATTTTTTGAGATTGTGCATGTTGAAGATACTTGTGCTTTAACTCTAAAGAATCAAATATCGCAAGTTCTCACTCGACACAATTTGCACATCAAAGATTTACGAGGTCAAGGATATGATGGTGCCAGCAATATGCGTGGTGCATGGAACGGATTGCAAGCTTTATTTCGCAATGATTGTGAGTATGCATACTATGTTCACTGTTTTGCTCATCGTCTACAACTTGCTTTAGTTGCAACTGCCGAGAAAGAGATTTCAGTTTGGCTACTCTTTTCAAAATTGACTTGCATTGTCAATCTTGTTAGTGCTTCTCCTAAGCGGCATACTGAACTATGATCTACCCAAGCTTCTGAGATTGAATGTGACATAGCTAGTGGTGAACGTGAGACCGGTAAAGGGGCTAATCAGATTGGTACTTTGCATAGAGCTGGTACTACTCGATGAAGCTCACATTTTGACTCCATTTGTAGTTTGAAGATATGTATGGTGCAACTATTATTGTGCTTCGATCTTTGGTTAAAGAAGGAGCTACAAATAAAATTTATGGGGAAGCTGGTGGTTGTTTAATGTCAATGAAGTCCTTTGATTTTACATTTATATTGCGTCTTATGCACAAGATTATGGGGATTTCAGATATGCTTTGTCAAACTTTGCAGCAAAAATCTTTGGATATTTTGAATGCAATGAATTTGGTCTCAATGACAAAAGAATTACTTCGAACACTGCAAGAAAAAGGTTTTGATCATCTCCTTGGGCATGTGAAATCAATTTGCTTGAAGTTTGCTATTGATATACCTGATATGAGCACTCGGTACAAAGAAGCTACAGGACGTTATTGCCAACAAAATGATGATATCACAGTTCAACATCACTATTGCATTGACATCTTTAAAGCTACGGTTGATTATATATTGGATGAGTTACGCATTGGATTCAATGAAGAGTCAATGGGACTGCTTATGCTCAGCTCTGCTTTAGATCCTAGGGACAACTTCAATGCTTTTGATCCTGGTCGTATTCTTTTACTTGCTGAGAAGTTTTATCCAGTTGACTTTAGCGGACAAGACATATATCTTTCGAAATGTCAGTTAGATCATTATCGACTTGATGTGGTTTGCCATAAGAAGTTTCAGAATATGTTAACAATTTCAGAATTGTGTCGTGGGTTAGTAGAAACAAACAAGGCAGGGTCTTATAATTTAATCGACAGGTTGATTCGTCTCATTTTGACTCTTCCTGTTTCCACGGCAACTACAGAACGTGCATTTTCAGCTATGAAATTCATCAAAAGTGATCTTCGTAACAAGATGGAAAATGAGTATTTGAACGATTCATTGGTCGTCTTCATCGAAAGAGAAATCGCAGAAACTATCGATACAAATTCGATAATAGATACCTTTGCTTCTTCAAAGGATCGAAAAGTCCTATTTTCCTAGTATTTGAGCTGGTAGTTAATTATTATAGTGTCTCCCTGCACATTTGTAATAGCATGCTCTTATTTTTACTTCTTCAAAGGCATGGTAAATCTTATCATTTTGAGACTTTACTGAAGTTTTAAAATATTTCGGGGCGCTGCCCCAAACCCCGTCACTTTTAAATTCAGCCCGAGGTAAATCAAAATCCTGGTTCCGCCACTGCACTCATCTACCATCAAAATGCAGCAACTTTCGACGCTCCTTCAACTAAAGCATACAGAACTCGAAGCATGCCATGGTCCTCAACTTGTTGTCAACTCATCCACCATTGAAATGCAGGAAACTAAGACACTTCAGCTGAGACATATTGAACTCATAGATCATCATCATCATTCAAGCCTTTATCCCAAAAGTTTCGGGTTGGCTACACGAGTCTATGAGAACATCACTAGGAATCCATCACATGTATTTGTTTTCTCCATTCATTTCTATCATCGATCGTACATTCATTCACTCCTATTATCCCATCTTTCCTAGTGTGACCACACATCAAACGAAGTATTCGCATTCCTATAGAATTTTCCCTTCAACCTTAAGGGGAATTCTTCGGTCGCATAAAACCCCAGATGCACTCTTCCACTTATTCCACCCGTTTTTAATCATATTAACTATATCATCACTTATGTCTCCATCTTCTTGGAAAATCGATCCAAGATATTTAAAGGCCATATTTTTTATTACTTCTCTTCCATCTAGTTCAATTGATTGTTCGTTCCCTTGCCTACTCTTACTAAACTTACATTTCATAGATTCTATTTTAGTCCTACTTAGTTTAAATCCTTTAGACTCTAATGTCTGCCTCAATATTTCAAGTTTAGAATTAGCTCCCAATAGTATCTCATCCACTAAAATTATATCATCCGCAAACAACATGCACCAAGATACCTCACCTTGGAGATGTCTTGTGAGTTCATCCATCATAGCTGACTGTCAAATTACCAATCTCCAAAAGCACTCAAAATTTGAGAATCTCTAATGCCATCCGATGCATGCACTAATGTAAACAGAATGCAGAAGAAATTATAAGGATCCAAGAAAAATTAAGAAAGCCTATCTGCGACAACATGAGCAGAACAATGGGAGAGTGTATTTGCTGTATATTACTGTTGATGAATACGGATTTATAAATGAATGTTGCCACCCCTGTACACTATAGTTGAATTTCTTCATCCGTTGGTTTTTTAACTTAATAAACTATCACTCAAATCACGGCCCTTAGTTTCAAATGGGAAGAGCGAAACACAGATCCAAGATAGAAATATTATGAATTCAAAAAGAATAATGGATGTTGTTTGATGACATCCATGTACCAAACCTATCGCCATGAGAGGACAAACCAGTCCACCAATTCTTCCTATTGAGCTTGCAACTCCAACACCAAACGATCTGACAGAGGTTGGGTATATCTGCATTTAGAAGAGAGATTACAACTTGGCATTGACTGAAAATGCTTTCATGGATTAAGGATGCCAACTTGGAGACAAAAATAAAATGAGATGAGATATGCTTATAAGTTTCAAAAAAAAAAAAGACTGTACATAAGTCAATTGGTTAAACAACAAGACATGAATAAACCCCATCAAGAATCGACAAAAGTTTTGGAATCAAACTTACAAAAGCATTAGTCATACTTTAAAAAGTGCAGTCACAGGATCCACGAGAAAAAACTACTCAGAGGTGTTCTACTCCATCATGAAGAAATAATTCCATATGTAATTCTTGAGGTAAAATACACTAATTGATAGCGAAGCATGTTGAATTACTAGCAATTCTTCCAGCAGATGTTTCAAACAAAATTTACTTAAAAAAATAATTGCAGGTCCAGCAACTAAAAATTCAGCTATGTTACACAGAACCTCCATCATGCGGCATGTATTGATATCACATTATTTGGTTTCTTTCCCTGTTATTTCTTTGTAATGATGTACGGTAAAGGAAAATATGAAAGACAATTCACCTTTTAAAATGATAAATGAAATTCAATAGTTTACCTCTGGAGCATATATATAAACCACTGTAAAGGTTGATGTGATACATATACGAGCTCCAAACAGAAGAATTGTTGTTAGTTCCTGAGGCTGATGGAAGAGCAAAGGGAGTAGGTAGGAAAACACAACATACGAAGGACATGGATGACATCGAAAGCTTGCGTCCAAATCTATCTACCGTAGCAGCCGATATAAGAAGCCCAGGAAATTCTTGAAGCAAATCAAAAATTGTTCCTAAGCTGCGCTGCCTTAAATAAGTGGGAAGAGTAACAAATAAGGAAACAGACATTATGGGACCATACCTGCAAAACTAGCGATTAAAACATCTTTGTAACTAACATCCTGGCTCTTTTCTGACCGAATTCCAGTTTGGTTGCATCTATTATTACCACTGTTCAGCTCGGTTGTGAGTAACACAATGCCAAAATATGAAAAAGCATTCCCAAAAAAAACCATCCATAACAACATGGTTGACCCAACTAACTTCGGAGAAAGAAGCATCCGCAGTGATGAGATGCCCCCAACATTAGATTCTAAACCTTCAGAATTTCCTTCTTCACCGAGTAGGTTTGAACCCTCTGATGAAATATCCTTTTCAGAAACTAAAATACCAGGAGGCAATTTTGTTCCATTTAGTCTGGCAATTTTCTCCCAAACATTATGTGCTTCCTTTCTTCTACCAATCGAACATAAAAACCTTGGTGACTCTGGTGTCACTCTATAGAATAAGAGAAGAAGAGATGACGGAATAGCGGATAATGCAAGCAATCATCTCCAAACCAAACTTGGCATGACAAGCCGCGAAAAATATCCCATGGCACCGGTCGCTTATCATAATATCAGCATATCAATTTCAAAGTTCAGACTACAAGAAATCACCATAATATAACATTTAAGAGTATGAATATCTACCAAACCTTGAAATGTTGTTCAACAACCTTTTTTTTTGTTGATCTTCTGTGGTAAAATGCAAGCATCAATAACTCCCAAGTCCTTACAAGATGCAATGATATGGAGCGCTTGTGCTTTAAGATATCAACCATTAACTACATATGTATGTTTTTGTTCATGTGTAGTCCTGCGTATATGTATCAGTACAAACCAATCAAATCTACTAGATAATTAAACTATAAAAGCAATGCTCCAAACGAAATAGCAAGCATATCCAAGCAAGTGAAGCCTCAAGAACCGTTCCCACTGTCCAGAATGCTGAAAATACAACCATCCAAGTGCCTCTGCTTGGAGCAGGGATAAATTCTAGAAACCAGGATACAAGTACAGGACTACCTCCCAAACCAACACCGACCAAACAACGTAGAGCAATCAAAGAAAGATAATTTAGGGAAAAGGCACTCAGAAAACCAGCTACAAAAGTAACCACTACTGGGATTAAGAATCCTTTCCTGAAGAGGTAGACAGAAATAAGACTCATGAAAATTATTAGATGTTGCTGTGGTATATATAGCTCCACTTCGTTGAAAACAAAAGAAAGGTGTAGTTATTACTCAGCAGGCCAAGGTGGTAAAACTTTTTTGTCTTTATCCGAATCTCTAGGTTAGATCAGCATCAGATATGTAAAACTTGACTCTAACAGGCTATCCAAGAAGACTTTTTCATAAGTGAACCAACCAGCTTGAGTCTGAAAACATAGTATAGGAGAATTATAACATTCCATGAAGAGCAGCAATTCATGAAAGAGCTTGCTTTGATTTTTCATATGAAACACTATAGAACCTCAGTATTTTAAAGGAAATAAAATATGCTATAATTCTATGTAGAGAAAATTACATAGCATGTTGAATATGAAACAATTTTTCTCCAATCAGCGTTAAAATGCTTCGATCTGCAGCATTGACATTAGACAAGTTCCAAAGGTATTGAGTTTAGGCAAACAACAAGTAAATGAAAAGGGCCCACCTTCGTCCATATTTATCTGAAAACTAGCCCCATGAATATGATCCAACAAACATGCCAGCAAAAACCACACTAGTTATCAAGCTCTCTTGGCTAGAAGAAAGACCCCAAGCAGTCTAAACTGCTGGTCCTATGAAAGAGAGAAGCATCATTTCCATTGCTTCAGAAACCCAACCCATGGCTGCATAACCAAGCACATAATATTGGAATTTTCCAAACCCCAAGGCCAAAAGAGCTTCATCCACATTGTATGTCGGTGTTCCATCTGCCATCTAAAAATCCCGATAAACAAGACAAATCAATTTATATTTAAACTTGATGACAAGATATTTAAACTTGATGAAAATATTTGCTTAAAAGAAGAAGTCATTCAATGGAAGAAAGGCATCAAAGGAATTTCTTGAACATATATAAATCTAGTCTTTTTATCCTAACCAGAATCGTTTATGCAGCTTCAAGTTGCAGCACTATCCAGAGTCAAACATCATCATCACATGACAATATGCATATCTAATAAGAAGAACAATGCAGCACTGCTGCAAAAGAAACATAATTTATGATAAATAGAAATTTTGTATTCATGCATTCTTGAATCACCTCCTTTGAATGTAAGTGCTGTAAGAATCTATAGATTTTGATAACTTAATATCGAATATATGTCCATAAATTTCCTAAAGTGAAGAGGGGATTGTATCCATTTTATTATCATGCACAACATATTCTACGCCCACTGCGGGGGCCTTGTGCATGAGAGTTGTTTACCTCTTTACCTTAACACAACATATTCATCGCAAGGTTTGATTAGGTTGTGTACATTAATAACATCTAGAGCAGATTACAAAAAAAAAAACATCTAGAGCAACTCAAGAACTTGGAAGCTGCTTGAATATTTTGTTTAGCAGAGGAATGTTTATTTGCATTCAAAACTAAATTAAGGATGTCAAATTATGACTTCCTCTTCACTTTTCTTTAAAAAGTTTTCCGAAAACAAAAATAGCTGCTAATTGTCTGGTGTAGTAGAAATTGAAATTCGCATAAAAATTTCGGTAAGGCACAACACTTGCTACATACAAAATAAAAGGGAAACTAAAATAAAAGGCATTTAAATGTGTGTGCACAGGGTTGTATCCTAAAGGCCAATAGGCCATCTTGCCAAAGGTCTTCGTGTGCCAAGACAGTCCATTGTTGAACAATGATACTTGAGCCAAGTAAAAATTTATCTTCATGGACTTTACGTAGCAAAATCTATACGAAGCACTTGGCATGGCATCTATATATATCTTAAATCTCAATAGCCTGCATATATATATGTGTGTGTGTGTATCTATGTATATATGTGTGTGTATATATCTATGTATATATAGATATATATACATATATACATAGATATATATACATATAATTCTTTGATTAAAAATACACAAATTGGATATCAACAGATTGCAATGATTGATAACACAAAACCATTGATGGGAAATCAGATTCACATGGTCAATTTGACCTTTATGGGTCAAAGCCAAAGCGAAAGACCAGAAACAGCAAAGAAAACTAAATATCAAACCATACAAATATCCGAGGAAAATTGTGATATTGCAAGCAACGAACAAGATCGTGTCTCCGTCTTTGTCGTCCTCAAAATCTTCTTAAATCTTCTTCTAAAAAGGAAACGAAGAAGGATTCAAGAATTCAACACAATATTAGGCTTTATTGTGGTTCGAAGGGATTGATTGTGAAAAAGTATATGTTGCTTTTGTTACTAGAAAAAAAGGGATATCGTTGGTGTATGAGTGTATCTTCTATTTTTAGTAAGTTTTGTGAGAACCGGATAATATCGCCGACCCGACCAAAAACCCAGTGATCCGACCGTCAAGCCGATACGGTTCTGTCAATATTACTGTTTGAGCATGTGACTTAGTGAAAACCAGTAAAATCAAGCGGTCCGATCGAAAACCCGGTGATCCGATCGCCAAGCTGATATGGTTATGTCAATATTACTGTTTGAGCATGTAACTCAGTGAAAACCAGTAAAATCAGGCGGTCGAATCGAAAACCCGATGACCCAGTCAATTTTGTATGAACTGGAGATATTATTTTTTAGAGTTAAATGATTACAAAACATTGTATTCTTTCGAAAATGATATAGAGCCCAAGATTTTGATAGCCCATTACAACCCAAACCTAGGTGGCATGTTTAGTCAGCAATCCTAAGTGGACAAATTTTGAATTTTAAAAATTAAACACAAATACTCTCTCTCCTCTCCTTCATCCTCACGCCTTCTCTTTCTCTCCTCTCTCTCCTATTTCCGCCTACTATTCGACCACCAATAGGGGCCACCAACCTACCGATCTGAAGCATCGGATCACCATGATTCATCCCCAACCTTTGTTTGCTGCTAACAGCTGTCTATTTCACCGAAATCTCGCCTTGAAGTTACGGTCAACGAAATTTTTGGAGCCCGATTCGGCCACCATAATCCACCCCTCCGTTAACCATCACCACTGTTGAACTTGCCTTGACGAGCTCTACATGTTTCAGCCCTTGGAAGACCGAAATAGTCGTCGAAAAGTGAAAACCAATTTGTGACTCGATTGTAACCCAATTTTGGACCATTAACCAGGTATATTTTTTATTTTGTCTTCATCTTCTGAATGTATAGAGTATTTTATTTCAAAATATATTAATTTTGGTCATTCTATTGGTTTTAATATGAACAAATGATTATTCCATTGTTTTTATGGTTATTTCATTGTTTTAATATCAGACAGATCGTTATTTCATTGGTTTTAATCACAGACAAATTGTTATCCCATTGGTTTTAATGTTAGACAAATCGTTATTCCATTGATTTTGATGTCATTCCATCATTTTTTCAATGATCGAGTGTTGATAAATAATTTTTTATGGATTTCAATTACGATATGGTGGTTAATAATGAAGACATTACGTTGATGGAGTCGTTGATAGGTTGAATAACAATAACACTGAAGTGGTTGAACGAATAAACAATGTAATTCAAATAAATCTCCATGGATTTCAAGTAAAAAATAATGATTTACTTATTCCATTGTTTTAAGTCAATGAAATAAGCATTGGTTTGGGATGAAATTAAATGGAATCAGTTATTCCATTGCTTTAATGCAATGAAATAACCATTGATCTAAGACAAAATTGAAAGGAATCACTTATTTCACTGTTTTAATTCATGAAATAAACATAGGTTTGAGCCGAAATTCATTGTTTTTCGAAAGCAGTTTAACTAATTTCATTAATTTAATTTAGTGGAATAACTAATATCACTTATTTACATTAGTGAAATAGATAAATCCATAGATTTAAATCATTGCGATAGCTAAATCACTGATTTAAATCAATAGAATAGCTAAATAAATTGTTTTGAATCTAGAATCCTTTTTTGCAAAAGCAAAATTCTTTTAATCTAGAATCCTTTTTTTCAAAAGCACAATTCAGAATCTACTGATTAAATTAATGATTTATTCCACTGAATAAATTAATGGAATGACTAATTTCACTTATTTAAATCAACAGAATAATCATAATTCTCACATGAAATTTAAAGGATAACTAGTTTCATTGTTTTAATAATGAATTTAGAATGATTTTAACAATTTATAAAACATAATAATTTAGAGTTTGAAATTCAATTTCATCCTTTTATTCAAGAATTCTTTTTTTTTTTGAAAGCATAGTCTGGAATCCATTGTTTTTTAAAAGCATCAATCCATAATTTATTTTGCAATCCAAAATCCATTGTTTTTGAAACAATGGAATTAAGAACAACTGGGTAAAAACTATCGATGATGGATCTTGTTGGAAAGAGATTTATGCATTGATTCCGAATATTTTTTTAAAATTTAACATTTATTTTGTGAGTTAAAATGTTTTGAAATTTCATATAAGAGAGAAAAGTTAAAAAAAATTTGTGATGTCAACATGAGTTTTGAACGTTCGGTATCAAAGAAATAGGGGTATTTATGTCTCAAAAATTTATATTTCAAATTTTGTCATGTCACATGATGAGTCACTATGCCACATGGACTTGGGCTACATTGAGTCACCAAAAGTTGAGTCAACTGTCACTACCATTTTTAATTTCATTATATGTACTTCATTTTTTTTTTTTACATATAATATGATAATATCAATATATGTATATTAATTATCACTTATCAGTTATCAAAATATGTCAATATAATATATTATTATTACATTGTTAAATGTCAATATTACATACATATTTTTCTTGAATGATCATATTTCGTTATTTTGATTTTGATTTTTAGCATTAAGTTTAATCATAATATATTTATTTATTTATTAATTGAACCTGCGATTAAATCATTAACCCACTGGTTGAACTAGTGACCCGATCTCTTGCCGGGATCGATGTCCGAGTCAGTTTTAACAACATTGATTTTAGTTTCTCCGGCTTGTAAAAAATCAATTTCAAAGTGTCAAACCAACATGTAGCATTATTCTGTCTTCCAAGGGAGTTAAGTAGGGGTCAAGACTCAAGAGTAGTGGCCAATTTAGAAAATGGATTAAGGAGTGGCTTGGTTAGTGGTAGAGCCAGAAATTTATAGGAGATGGGCTAAAGTTCAGAATTCGGGGACAACGTCAATGAAAAGTGACCCACAATAAGCAAATATCTATATAGTCATTAAATTAAATAAATATCTAAAATGAAAATATAAAATGTTTGAGATAATTAAAAAAACAACCATTTAATTGGTGATAGACAATTTTTGAAAATTAAATATGTCATTATAATCAAACTTACAAAAAGTAAGTGAGGCTAAAGATCATTGGAAAAAGAACAACAAACCAAATATGTTTAACGCTTACCATTCCAGGTATATTAAAAATCTTCCTCATGGCCACTATTTGTTCCAATAACCTTTGAGCAAAGTTCCTATATTGCAGAAGCATAATCTCATATTGATACACTGACATTTCAGATAAAGAACAAAATAATTAAGTAGTTATCTATTTTCACTACACAATCTGGTTATTCCCATACTCGACATATATATGCAAATGTAAACACAACTTGTAATATAATATTACCTTATAACTAAAAGTCTCTTGGAACACGACGTTTTTTACATAATTTTTGGCTGCATAATCTTTATCATCTTGCAATATCCTAAACCTTTTCCCGTTTGTAACTCTTGAAACGACTGCATATAATTGCCCATGCATGAGTACTTGCCTTGAAAGGAAAATCCCTACATTACTCAAGGTTTGACCTTGGTTTTTGTTGATAGTCATTGCAAAACATACATCAATTGAGAATTGTCTCCTTTTAATCGTGAAAGACAACCTTGTGTCCGTGGAGGATAAGATAATCCTTGGAATAAAGAATCTTTCATCTATATTTGTTCTGCTAATTATTTCAACCTGAAAAAACCACTTGCCGAGTTGAGTGATGATAAACCTTGTTCCATTGCACAAACCCTTACTTTGATTCATGTTACATGGTAACATAATTGGTAAGCCAACCTTCAAAGTTAGTTGATGCTTGGGAATACCGGATATTTTCAAACTATTTAGAAATTCAGTTGGGTACAAAATATCTAGATTGTTCATATCTGAAGTTTGGTTACAAATACTATATGAAGTATTGATTATATCCTCTCTTCTCCCTTTGGGTACAACTAGAAGGATATGCTTGAAATCTCCTCCAAGACCTGTCGTTAAACCTCCAAATGGTCTGTTTGAATTATTTTCAAAGGTGTTACGTAGTATATCTCTTAACGTTTTGTCAAAGCTTTCAAAACAATATTTGTTTGTCATTGGTGCTTCATCCCAAATAATCAAACTAGTTTTACAAATGAATTCTGACAATTGTGTACCTTGTTTTATATCACATGTTGATTCTTTAGAAGCATCAATAGGAATATAGAAGGGTAAGTGTGTTGTTCTCCCACCTGGTAACAACAATGCAGCAATTCCAGACGAAGCAACAACAATGACAATTCTGCCTCTGGATCTAGGCTTTGACACAATGGTTTCCCACAAATAAGTTTTGCTTGTTCCTCCGTATCCACTCAAAAAGAATGTCTTACCTGTTTTATTATTAACAGATTCTATGATAGCATTATGTGATGTCGCTTGTTCTATATTCAAATAGGAATATAATTCTATAATTTTTTTCCCATTGAATCCCTGTCATAATTTAACTCCTCGTAAACAAACTTGTTTGTCACAAATCTGTTTTATTGTTGTATTTGACGTGCATAATATTCCCTTATTGTCACAAAGCCTCTTTTTAGATTTTCAGACCCTATGATTTCCTTATACCTAATATCATCTCTGTAACCATCTTCCCCATAAGAAAATAGCAATAGGTATTGCAATGCCATAAAACTTGAGTGCATCTCTGTAATTCATTGCAAACCCATTGCTTGATGGTGAACAACAAAATATCTATACGGTTTTTGGGATTGAAATCCCCAACAATAAGTTCAGCAACTTCTGAGCCCAATGGGAGGTTATATCCCTTTCTTTCACATGACCTTGAACCATACAAAGATAGTTTAACATCACGCAAATCACCATTTTTAAACTTGTCTCAAGCCATCCTAAAGGTTTTTATCGAAATGTTATGCTCGTCGAGCATTGCCAAAAGAGATTTTGTCAATTCCAATTGTAGACCTTGTTGAGAACTTCTATATGAAACTGCATTAATGCGATTCTGAAACTCATTTTCTATGTCATAGATAAAGAGCAGTGCAAAACATGGCTTCTTTCCTTCTATCGGTATTAACGAACCAATAAGATGGTGATTTTGACCATTAAGTCGGAAAACATAAGGTTCATTACTGTTATTTATTTGTATGTCAATATGGCCTCCCATTGAAGTGAAAGCAAACGCCGAATTACATGTTCTTATAATTTTCATGATCGAGATGACTGTATACTAGTATGATCATTTGGCAAGGATGCCAAGGGCTCTGAAGCTTCTTTCAAGAAAGGAAATTGAACTTTGCCAGACATACAATAGATAAAAAAATTTTGGGCGTGTTGGTCGCTTTGCCTTAAGTGTCCGTTCTTCATAACATAACATTGTAACGCAATGCTCGCATTCATAGGAAGACGTACCACAATCATGAACATAAGCATGTTGGTTGCTTTGAAAAAAGTTAGTATGTCATTTGAAAACAAAATAAAAATATGAGGACAGTTTTTAATCCTATCAAATTTGAATCTTTAGAACATCTCATGTTCAAAAATGCAAGGTGATGCCACCAACGACTAAGAAATTATAATGTATACCAATGCTATCTTGAAAACAAGATCCTTTCGTCGCTCGCTTTTTTTTGCAGTCTAGTATGTACTTCTGATACATGCGGGCGTCTTTGAAGTTCATCTCCATACCAGGGTGTTTATATGCGAAAGTGAATGCCCTTGCTTTTGATAATAATACACACTACACTCATAAATTCTAAATTTCCAAATTATTAAATGTTAGTACAGATTTCTAAATCATTTGGGAAATATAACACACCTCTTATGTCTCCCAATTGTGTCCTTTGCGTCATGCGTTTACATTTTCGATCAAGAATGGATTTTTCGATACTTACAAGCATCCCTGAACTTCATCTTTTTCGCAACATTCTCTTCAATAATAAAAAAGAAAAGAAAATTTACGTTACAATTCATTGAACATTTAAGTTTTAGTTTTAATGTAAATATTTACGTTACAATTCATTGAACAAAAGAACATCTGTATGAGAAATATGGTGATTAAAAGATGAGTAAGGCCCCTAATTGGGGCATATCCGTCCTAATAAACAAAAAAAGCGAGTGGGAACCGAGCAAAAAAAAAATACGAATGAGCAAATCAAATACATGAGATACAGAATCAAACAAACCTCCATCATATACAGTGGCAGGCATCCAATTGTCATGTGTGTAGACTTCAATTAAGGCAATTGTTAAACTGATTCCCTATGCCAAAAACCCAAAAAAAAAGGTTAGTTGCACACCACTAAACAAATTCTTGGAACTTCGTACAACAAATTCATTCTTACGAAGGTGTTTTACACCTTGAGTGTGCAAATCCGCCGAACACGACGCAATAGTGCATAGTGAAATACATTGAGCATACGAAACGAATAGCTGTATGAGATAACCCTAGAAAGTTCTCGCACACGTTTTCTCTTGAACATGTTAGGCAATATTAAGTGGGTGAATTTTACCTAACTTAATCAAATTTGATTAAAATAAATAATTGTGTTTTTTTTGGTTATGTTACCCACGTGGCATCGTTATTTGAGGAGAAGCGTATGGAATTTAACCTTCTTAATCAATTTTGAGTAGATTAAGTTAATTGCGTTTTTTTTTGTTATGACATCCACGTGACATCGAAATTTGCGGAGAGGCATTTGGAATCCTTCATTTTATATATATAAATTGATTGATATTTGTTCTCTTGTATTGTATGAGTGTGAATCAATCAAGAAGTTGGTTCTCTTGGCACAACTTCTCGAGTCTTCAACTGGGCAAATCCAAGGGAGCCCCCTTTCTTCAGATCAAGAGAACCAACTCAAGAAGTCGATCTTTTCACTGAAATGATTCCACTCATTTCAGAAGATTCGCTCATAATTCAATTTCGAGTTCTGCACCAAACAAACCCACGACGATCATGATTTTGTTTCCATTGACTTAACAAACACTGAAAAACGTAAAAACATTATCCTAAATGTGTATTTTTCACTAAACAAACAGAACATACCATTGCTTTTAACTTAAAATAGGGGACTCTGTGTACCAAATAAGTAAGAGGGTCGGCTCGTTATTTCGTAATTCAAATATCACACAGAATTCGTAAAAATTGGTTCCTTGCTTGAACTTGAAGTTCACTACAGACAAAGTGCATCTCTCTCTGCTTCACTAGGCTCCACGCATAAACAGACACACAAAACCCACTAGTCAGTATCCTTAGCAGTATTTTGGGCAAGTCAAAGACGGATATTATTTTAATTTTACCAGTTTGGACTTTGGATTTTCTCTAGACTCTAGATTCTCTCTTCTTTGTTGTTTTTATTTTAATTTTAATTGAAATCTCTCTTACGTACTTTTGAGTAGCTCAACTGTGTCTTTGTTTCTTTGTGAGTTTTTCTTAAAGAATCTCCGCAAGTCATTGAAGAATTTTGAATCCGTAGAGAGGGAATTCTGTTCCCGAAAAGAGAGAGAGAGAGCATTGTTCGTGAGACATCATAGGCTCATAGCCCGTTGACATTTGGATTCTCTGATTGAAAGAGTTGAAGAAGAATATCCGACTGGTACTGCAATCTTTTCTTGCTAAAGAGAAGTTTTTTTTAGAGCTGTTTCGGTTTGGGTCTTTTCAATTTGTCCATGGTATGTACTCGTTAAGAAAGCTGAGGTCCTTCCCCTGTGAGGCCCCTTTCCATGTTCTGATTTCAGAGGAAATGGGTTTTTTGGCACCACTTCTAAAATCCCAACATTTATGCATTATACTCTCTGTGTGGGTATTTGAAATCTGAATATGGGTCTGAGTTGTTTTGTATGTTTGTGCTTGTTTTTAGGTTAGAGAGACTTCTGAAAGAGGGAGGCATTATTGTTGATCAGTGGGAATTTTTCTTTTGTGGCTTTTAAAGGGACCACTGTCATCTGCCTTTGGATTGCTTTTTTTGCTTCTGAATATAAGACAATTAACTCTTATCATTGTCATATAGATTGGAATCTTTTCTCAAAGCAAAACCCACCAGCTACTTCAAAATCACTTTTAGGTTGAGAAAATGTGTGAAAAGCAAAAAACATGAGCGCAAAAGCAACCGATTCTACTCTCACTCGACTCAAGCTTGAAGATCTTTTGAGGGTATGTTTGTGAAATGATGTTCACCTTTACTCATAATGGAACAAACTGTAGCCCACATTTCTTTTTTCTTTTTAATTTTAATTTGATTAATATTTCACATATTTTCCTTGACTGGGTTCCCCACCAATGTTAATGGGAATCGCTCTTTTCACCAATATGAGCATTTTCCCTCTCTCTTTAGGAGATAATCATATTCTTATACATTTCCAATATTACTGCCTTTTCTCAACTCTGATTTTCACGTAGTGACAATGTTATTGATTACCAAAAAGCTACTCGTTTCCATTTTTGTGTTCTGAGAATTGTTTTCCCTTTCTTTTCTAGTGACCTTCCTCAATCAATTTTGTGTTGGCTGGGTCTTAACTTGGAACAGTCTTTGCATTGTTGTAATGAAATTGACTGGTAGCTTTGCATTCATGAGAGTGTTTTGTCCTTTTCATGTGTTCATAGGTAGCACAGTTGTTTCACCAAGTCTAAAATTTCATTCATGCCCTCAAGATGTCCTAAATTAATATCGACAACAAAAGAATTCTCTTGGATTTCCCAATTAATTGTGTACAAGAAAAGCTAGATATTTGATGAATGGAATGGATTTGCAGGATTTATGATGCTTGTTTGTACTTGGGCATAGTTTCTTTCTGGGTACAGAAGCCGAGTTTTACGGGGAAATCCGGGATGCTGTTTATGTGATAAAAGCCAAATCTCTTAATCACAGGATGTGCGACTACCCAGTTGTGAGATCTGCCTTACGACAGTAAGAATGCATTCTTGTTCCTCTGTCTTTGTCATTTCTCTTCTTCTTGTAGTGACCAATGAGCCTTTGTTTCAAACCCTTCTTCATGGTTTCTCCTGTTTTAGTTTTTTTTCCCCCCCTTCACTCTTTGACAATGGCTATTCTTGCTGAAGTGATTCTATCTTGAAATGTTCACACTCCGGAGCAAGAAATCGCCATTTAGAGACTCAATTAGCTGTTGTGGATGAACTTCGAGCTGATAACTCATTATTAGAGGTCAGTACTGACTAATTTAACATATTCAATTGCTCCTTTGGTAACTTGCAAGTTGCATCAGTTTCAATGGAGAACCTGTTGTGCTGATAGTGGAGGAAACTAACAATGTGGCCATTATTGTTGTGCTCGAATGGATTGAACTCTGCAATAGAGTTACCCACTTATTATCAGTTTTCTCTTGAATTTTGTTTGAAGTTCATGCTAAAAAGTTTTGCATTGATAGTAATTTTGGTATGTTTAGGTGAGGAATTATGGCGAAGCTGCTAGCAGTCCTGAGTTATGTGGTGAAAGTCACGGCTCTTATCCTTATAGATTTAGACTTGAGCAAGATGTGAGCCTCTCTTTTTCATTGAAGTCCATTCAGGCATTATTGCATTCTGTTGCATTTTACTATTTACTTTGCTTTGGGTTTTCATATGAATGCGGTACAAGAAGGATGGCCTCCTTATTCTGAAGAGCTGTAAAGCTGGCTGTTATTGTCGATTGAATAGGCATATACTTTTGTGTAAGTCTGATTTCTTGGTCACAAACAAGCATTGGGCTCTCAAGTAATTGTCATTGTTAAGGTGTTGAATTTTGCATCATGAAAACCATCATGCAATGTGTTTACAATTCAAGAAAATTAACATGGACTCTGGAGGGGGAATGTTCAGGAGACTACTGTTTATATCATGGATTCTTTGATGGATCTCATGTATGGCCAATGATGATAATATGACCACAGCTGATTGCTCAAGATTGTCATGGATTTGTATCAAGGTTTTTATGGCCCAGGAGAATTTTATATAAATATAGCAAGTATTAGTGAAATCTTACCCCCTGCAACTTGACATATGGGAACACTGTTGTTCAGGTTGTGATTCAGAAATGCATACTTAAACGTTTCTGCGTTTTCGGTTTTCAAAGAAGATTGTTGCATTAATAAGGTCTAAAGCCTGATTTCATTCAGTCGTGTGGATCAACATCAAAACCTTAAGCTAAACAGTTCGATTTTGCCCAGTTTATGATGAAAGGGATGATGAGGACTTGCAAAAGTAATTGCTGTTTTGATAACTTTACAGATTGGAGTACTTTGTACACTCATACGCATACCTTCATTCATACGTGTACACATACATATCACATATACAAGTACAAATACAGCATACCATGGCCATGATTTCAGTTTCAGTTCAGTGCAACCTCCTTGCAGCTTACATGTATACTGATCCTAGATTAGGAATTTAGTAGTGACATGATTAGGCTATACATGAAGCTTTTACCTGACTGTTAATACGTAACTAAGCTCTATAAATGTTGAAAGCACATTTAACAAGGATCTCGTTGATGTTTCTTTACAATGGTCCTAATCACTTTACATAAGCATTTACTGACGGCAACCTCTGTGACACCTACGTAACCAAAAAAAATAATGTCTTTGTAACAGGTACAAAGATTACAACAGCAGCTGCAAAAAGAGATTGAGCTACATTCTATCCTGGAAAATGCTATTGAGAAGAATGCTGTTAAATTGTCTAGTCCATCATGTCTCCCTCAACAAGTATGTGTAATAATTACAATTTACGATTTAATCGGTAGACCCAAAACAAATGCACTACCAAGTTGTGCTACACCCCTTTCAATTGATTTACAGTCATTGTAGGCTTGCAAAAGATGAAATCGACCTTTGTAATCAATTGTTCTTAACATTGATTCCTTTTATATCTCAACAAATTTTGGGTTAAGCAACTTCGGATGCCTATTGCAATCTCTTTTGATTACTGTAGGTAACGACTGTTTTCTTTATTGGGAGATATTAAGCAACAAGTTGCAGACTGCCACTGGTTGGGTAGTCCAAAACAATAAATGAGTGCCACTGAAGTACAGACTGCATAAATGATATATTAGTCCTAATAATTTAGTTCTCAGCTTCCTTTATTATGATGTATCGCAACGTCCGAATCACTCTTTTGTATCTCTTGTTTTTTTTTCTTATTTAAGACACCATCCCCCCAGCAGTACCACCAAACCAAAAGAAAGCTTGGTTTCCCTTTGTACTTCTATTGTTAGGGAGCATTCCGCTAAATCTTCGATAAACAGGTAGCTGGTTTCTATGTGATTTTTAAAACTGGGGAACAAATTCTCTCACTGAAATAAGTTATTAAAATTACTCTGGTTTTTCAGAAGTTTTGTAATGGTTGACCAATGCCATAGAAACTATGAGCAACTTGCAGATGGCAGGAATATACACAACTTATCTTTGAATATTTTGAGTAGTGACCTGTTCAAATTAATTGTGGGGTTTGCTGGGTGGGGAGAGGTACCGATCTTAAACTGTGAAAATGTCAAGGTTAATTTATGATTTCATTAACCTCCATTTTTTGGTTTCTGATAAGACTAACAGAATCGTGCCTAGTGTTAATTGCATGCTGTTAGGTTACTAGTTTGCATTTCTGATCTACCTAATTAAAGTTTTCAAAATGTGGTTCCCTGGACTTTTTACAATCGTATGGACATTCTTCAGCCATGAACACGAAAATCTGGCAGTGATTTTGTGTTGCTATAAGATCTTTTTTTTTGGGTACAGGCTCAGGAGCTTGAGCTTCTTTCCAATATCGCAGTTTTGGAGGTGTCAGTTTTGAAATTAGAGCAGGAGATGATCTCTCTGCATTTCCAACTTAGTCAAGAGAGAAATGAACGGAGGCTTGCTGAGTACCACTTGAAGCATTTATCGACGCAGTCAATATCTACTTGCTCGTCTAGCATAACAGAAACTCAGGTATCCAATCTGCTTTAATTTTTATAAATATAATTTCTGAATAAGCATGATCTGTACTCTTTCTATGTTCGACTTAGATTCCATATTTTCATTTATGTTCATCATCTTTCAGAAGAATAGCATAAAGCTAGATTTAGATATTATTTAACACTAATTTGATTGTTATCGTATGTATTTTGTTGTATTTTCTTTCTTTAAAGAAAGTGAACCACATATATTTGTTTCTTTTTTGCCGATATCCAGATATCATGCCTCATTCCTGCCTTGGAGCTGTATGTTATTCTTAGGTAAAAGCCACAGAGTTTAAGCAAAGGATATTGATCATTTAATCTTGGCAAACAAGGCTTGTTTCAAATTCTGCTCATTAAGGGCTTCTTCAATTTAGCCTGCTCTTGTACACAAATGTTGAATAATCTCATCGCTAGCTAGCAGTCTTGCATGGGCTTCTTCTCTTGATAATCCGAACGTTGTGCAAAATGCCATTCCTCTGGTCAATTCCTTCATCTCAAGTCCTACCTTGTAACTTTGAAAGTGGGGATTCTTTTTTTGAGCTGTTTAATGTATAGCAGAATGATGTTGTTGTGTCATGGAGCTATATGTTATTCTTAGGGTGTGCTTTCTCTAGCATGCATTTTTTGAATGATTTCCTATAGCATAATGATGCCTCGTGCTTAAACATTTTCATACTTTATCCAGACTTCATCTTCTTTGAGGTGCTTGAAGAATTCAAATTCTGAATTGCGTTATTCTTCTGAATCAGAATCTACTGGTGAATCATCTTGTACAAAGCTACCGATGGAGGTATCTCTTTTGTGTTTCCTTCACTTGTAGAGACTAGAGAGTTTAGCCTCATTTCTTTTTCAAGAAAATATATTTGATATTCCAGAATGATTCCATTTATCCAAATGTCGACTACTGTGCTATTATGCTTGCTTGATGGAGTTCCTTGTTTTACTTGTTGGTTTAGTTAAACGAAATTTTTTTAAACCTTAAGATATTTCACTGTACACAAGCTATATTCATGGAGACAGCTATACCCAGTATAAGTTTACTGAAGGATTTTTTTTGTAAAAAAAGATTTTACTAAAGGTCCAAGTAGTGGCTCACGATTGCTGTAGTCATTCACCATTCTGTCTTGGTAATGTTGCATAAGTGGCGAAGATGTTGTAAAAAATATCTTTTGCTCAAGCATTTTAACATGTTTTACCTTGTATCAGGATGCAATGGACTCACCTGGGCTTTTCCGTGATAAGAACATATTCACAAAGATGGATACTGATTCTGCTCAGCCTGTAGAATTCAGGACACTTTTTAAAGGAATGCCACTTAAAGGCCTTTGGGATCACCCTAATCTACTATCTGAAGAGATGGTAAGATGTATGAAAAATATATTCATGTCCCTGGCTGATTCTGCTATACCTTCCAAATCATCTGCATCAGATACCCCCTGTTCAACTATGTCACCTCGGGGACATCTTTCCAGTTCATCTTGGTGGTCATCATCTGAGCGCTCAATGATTTCATCCTGGGTGCAGAGCCCACGAGTAGATATAGAGAGGAACTCTGAGGTGTTGGCTTCAGAGAACACCTTTGATCCTTATAGAGTGAGCGGAAAGTTAAGTTGGGCAGATATTGGAAAGTATGCTTTGGCAACTGAAATTTCTTGGATGTCAGTTGGGAAGGAACAACTAGAATACGCTTCAGGGGCACTCAGGAGGTTTAGGTAAAATAAGATTGGTTCCTTTTGCTGCAAAATTTTATGGTTTTTCATCTGTGAAAATCATTTATCATGAAATTACTGCATAGGATAATAAATAGAATCATGATTTTAGTAACTCATTTTTTGATCACCTTTTGAACATGTCTTCTGTTCTATTTTCCGTACTGGTTACATGTTTATTTATTAGTTTCCCGTATTTCATTGGCTTTCTTCAATATTATTGTACTGCTTCTTTCGAATTGAATGGCAATGGACATTATCAGAGATGACACCAAGTGGTTGCTTCCAGATGCAAACTTTGCAAAATTGGAAGAGTTCATGATTGAAGATGCTTCAATTACATCTTAAATCTCATCTGAAATTCTTTTTGACTTTTAACCCTTTACTCAAATACGAAACTTAGTAAATTGACTAAATAAGACAGAAACTTGTGACTCTTGAACTCCCTGAAGAGAGCTCTATTATTTGTTTATCTTCATACATTTCAGCATATTTCTGAGTGAATGAGGTCCACAAGGACCACAACTCTTCTTTGCTCCTTCATATGCTTGAAAGTTGAAAGACTGTGAGCTCTTTTCCAAGCAGGCTTTAACCCAAGCCAGACCTATAGAATGTCTTATTTTCCTCTGTTCTTTTCATTAGCATTATAGTTTACTCTTGTTTCTGCATTATTTGTTTCTTGGACACTTTATTAACTTAGGAGGAAAATCTGATATGGAAAATGTTTCCAGTAAACTCAAATATACATAAATACTGAAAAAATTATAGATCTGTCAGTTCTTGACGTGAACTTATCTTTTATCAATGTGGTGGAGGCATCTGAGTGCGGATTTCAGATTTGGATCATACATTGGTCGCACTGACTATCCTGAATCTTAACTTGTGTTTTTGTTACCTAATGTTGGATTGTTGTCCCACACTACTTTCGTTTGCATCTGTTACCCGAATACTTGAGTTATGCTTATTTTGCTTTATTGTTTGGAGAACAGAACACTAGTTGGGCAACTGGCCAGAGTGAACCATACCCGCTTGAGCTGCTATGAGAAGCTTGCTTTCTGGATCAACTTATACAATGCGCTGATCATGCATGTGCGACCTCCTCGTTTTATTTTGATTTTTGATTTTTGATTTTTACTGCAATTGTTCACAATTTGAGTATAAATATATAATCAGTCTTGGTATACTTTTGACAGGCATATTTGGCATATGGAGTTCCAAAAAGTGACTTGAAGCTTTTCTCATTGATGCAAAAGGTTTGATCCCTGGCTGGAATTATATTTTCCTTCCTGTGTTTCTGAGGCTTGCCGTAGCCTGGTTATGTCCTATCTCCACAGTTTTGCATTAGGAAATTGAAAAGATGTTTCTTGAAAGGACGAAACACATAGTACCTGATATACCTTTGATTATGGGCCGCCAACGCCAACAGATGATGTGGTAGACTGCTGTTATGTTTCATCATGCATGTGCATGTGTATATACTCGCACTCTCCTGGTTTGTTAAATGAAGAATCATAAGCCTGGGCAAAACCTTTTTTTCATTCTCGGGATGTATCAATTGATGAATTTGGTTTTGCTATCATTCGTTTCATTCTTCAGGCGGCATACACTGTCGGAGGCCATTCATTCAGTGCAGCTGCTATCGAGTACGTGATTCTGAAAATGAAGCCGCCCCTACACAGGCCACAAATTGTACGTACCAGCTTAATAATGTCAATTAAATTGTTTGCATTTTCCTGCTTTGTTTCCCCTTCTTCTCTCTGATTTCATTCTGTTCCGTTCCCAGTAACATTTGATCAATATAATATGTGGTCAGGCTCTGCTCCTTGCCCTTCACAAGTTGAAGGTATCAGAGGAGCAACGGAAATCCGTGATTGATTCATATGAACCACTCGTAGCTTTTGCCCTCAGCTGTGGCATGTACTCATCCCCCGCGGTAATTTCAACAGTTCCACTGCTGTATATCGATTGTTATTAATTTATTATTTTCTCTTTCTATTAAAGAAGGAAGAATGGTTAATGGCTAATGCAGGTAAGGATCTATACGGCTGAGAAAGTGGAGGAAGAGCTTCAAGAAGCTCAGCATGATTTCATTCGGGCTTCAGTCGGGATTAGCTCCAAAGGGAAGCTATTGGTGCCGAAAATGCTGCACTGCTTTGCTAAAAGCTATGTGGATGATTCAAATTTGGCAGTGTGGATATCACATTACCTTCCACCCCATCAAGCTGCCTTTGTTGAGCAATGCATTTCGCAAAGACGACAAAGCCTTCTTGGTTCTCGCAATTGTGGCATCCTTTCCTTCGACTCTCGCTTTCGTTACCTGTTCTTGCCTGGCAAAATCACACTCAAATGATACCTTCTATCATTCGTCGGCAGCCTTACTAACCGGAAAACTCTGTCAAAACTTGTCGGAGGAGCTAAATGATGCTATGGGAACTACGCTACATCTCCGTGGGTTTGAATCTAAGCCTTGTTGATCTAAAGGGATGGTGCAGTTTTGGCCTTGTTTCCCTTTTGGGATTGTACATTTTGTTCATCAGAAGTTTAACACAATGATGGTTGATGAGTTATGTGTGTAATCTGACAAGTTTTAGACAAAAAATTACAATAGTTTGTGTTATGGTCATGTGGTGCACAAATATGTTGTACACCTGACTCAGTGTGTACACCAGCAACCTTTCTTTTTCTTTTTTTTTTGTTGTACGGTGGGATCAACTTATTGGGCATGCTACTAACCCACAAACTACGCATGTTATGCAAGCTAGTTGACTACCATGCTGCTTCCCCAATGTTTCCGAGCTAGTCGACTTGTGAAAAATATGAGTGGTCGCTACCATGCTCTGTGTCATTTGTCATTAAATCACAGTAATTAGAAGATTTTCAGGACATAAGACATATTCTGACACAGCGAAGGTATGGAGGATTTACAAGCGTAAATCTTGAAAATAATAAGATCTGGAATTCACCAGAAAAGTGAGAGAACTCTCAATATTTGATTGATTAAATGTCAAAACTCCAAAGGCCTTAAGGAAAGTGAGGCTTATTTAAATGTCTCATACAGACTCCAGGAAGATGAGAGTTTACTTTAGGAAATTAGAGTTACTAATAGAAAATACAAAAATACCCTTGAAATACTAATCAATGGGAAAAATACTATTTATCACAACTTTTCTTCTTCATCTTGCATCGATCCAACTACTCTTCGAACCCTTCTGCAAGACGTTATGCATCAGTCTCCTCCACTTCAAAAAAATAACTTGCCCTTTTGAGTCTTGGTTGAAAATAATTGTCTTCACCATGATACCCACAAAAAAATTGATCCTTTAAAATCTTCGCGCCCATTAGTTGAATTTGTACTCGTTCATTCCAAATAAACAAATATTTCGAATAATAGAATTTGTTCAACACACTCATGAACTCAAGAAATTCCATGAAAATCAGACGGTCCAAATCCCTAGTTCTTAATATCAACTCTTTCACAATACTCAATATTGAAGAACTAATATTGAAATTAGAATCTTCGCTCTCAATAAAATCAATAAGTTGACCTCACAGTTTATAGGAACAATAATCTCATTGTGAGATTCTTGAACCACATAATATTTAGTTGAATTTGAATCTTCCTCAGAAAAAATCTGGCTTTCAAGAGGAATAACATCAATGACCTCAACAACCCTATTATCAAGTTCAATAATTTCTTCTTGACTTTCAGAGATAACTGCTCCTTTATTCTCCAAACTCTAAACTTCTTGTACTTTGTTCCCCACAAAATTAGCATACTCATCAATTTTAAAACTCTCTTCATGAATTGGATGCTTCTCAAATGCATGTGAAATTGGATCAATGATAATTTCTTGAGCCTGCAAAATTTCTTGATTTGTTTCCAACAATTCACCACCCTCCTCAAACTTTGAGTAATAATTGTCGAAAAATTGATCCATCATCTGATCTAATTTACAAGCGTAAATCTTGAAAATAATAAGATCTGAAATTCACTAGAAAAAGTGAGCTCTCAATATTTGATTGATTAAATGTCAAAACTCCAAATGCCTCAGGGAAAGTGAGGCTTATTTAAACGTCTCAGACTCTAGGAAACTAGAGTTTACTCCGGAAAACTAGAAAGTTTGTTCCAGGGACCTAGAGTTACTAACAGAAAATATAAAAATGCCCCTGAAATACTACTCAATGAAAAAAATACTATTTATCGCCACTTTTCTTCTTCATCTTGCATCGATTCAAGACGTTCTGCATCATATTCATTCTTCAAAACCATATAACAAATTAACAATATATTAATCTTCAACATACTTTTAGTAGATAAGCAACCAATTAACAAATGTACTTGTATTTGGCTAAACAATCAGCGCAGTAGGTAGCTAGTACTCCTCAACAGGGACAAATTTTAAAAAATATCTTCATTAGTGTAAGATATTCATGCACTATACACATGAAAATGGCAGACAAGGATATGTGTGGTTGAAATATGCAATAGAATCTAAGCCCATTCTTGGGACTAGGACATTACAATGGAGGTCACTTGATCAAAGTTGGTTAATATTTGATGTTAGGTGATTGTAGTAACCCCCACACACACACAAGAAATCCCACATTGGAAAAATGTGGAGATATGAGTGGTTTATAAGACAAGTGCGTGCTTGGACCCAACTCACAAATCATGATTTTTCAGAAAAAATAGGTCACCCATCTATTTGCCTCGTATAAGCCTAATTGTAGGTCCATGTAATGTGGGATTCCCCAAGGTCCAAAATGTCAACAATGTTTTATCACATAGGGTATTGGCACACAACATGTTGTTTTGATGTTAAGATGTATATGCCATGGAGGGTTTGAGGTTTCACTATCAGAATATTGTAGTGGTGGAAACTGATTCAGCACTAACTACTAACTGTTGCTTTTGTGAGTACATGAACATCTTACACTATTGAAGAGATTTTTAAATTTTGTCAGTGTTGAGGATCAATAAGGGTACCAGCCCGTGGACTGACTGTTTAGCCAAATACTCAATTGTTAACGAAAATGTTAAATATCTTAGTATTTTTTTCTGTTCCCACTATCCCAAATGCTGAGATCGTGTACATAATCTATGTGAAAATCGTGGATCCCACATACCGCACATGATTCATATGAAATTGCATTCATCAATATCAATTTGGGATAGTTGAGACAAAATTACATATCTGTAAGACTGTTGAATTGTTAATCAGTAGAGTGACACAGTTGGAGCTATTTTTTTTTATTACTATTACTATTATTTTCACCTAGGCGTTTACATGGGGCTTACTTGGAGGTTACAAGAAACTACTTGGTAGTTAACAAGCCTTTCAATACACCATCTAGTACTAACACTTTTTTTTTTGTTAATAAAGAACTAAGTAGGCATGTCCTTTGGACAATCCAGTAAGTCTAAACTCGGGTCGGGCTCAGCACGCGTAAACCTTCACGATAGGTTAGTTGGATCAAAACTCAACGTAAATCACTTGAAAATAATTGCGCAAGCTTAGTGTCGAGCTCCCGACCTTGAACAATATTCTTTACGCAAATTATTTACAACAAAAATTACCGTTTGCTGCAAACCGAGCCGATATCAGACTATTTCCAAGGTCCCAACCCCTTCTTTAAACAAAGTTCAAAATGGGTGTCAGAAGTTAGCTTTCAAGGACAAAAGTCTCCATTCAAAGGAAAACGAGAAAGAAAGCTGGTAAAGAGAGGCAACTACTGTTCATAATGTCAAGATATCTGTTTTTTTATACGTTACACAAAATACATGGATGGGATAAACTTTTCGAGGGATTGCCTCTTTCAGCAGAGCAACATCAACCACTTTTCAGCAAATATTTTTATTGGATTGATGTCCATATATATATATATATATATATATAATCAACTGTATATATAAGCATTTTAAGTGCAAAAGAAATCTTGAACCACGGCCACTCCTTTCAAAATATTGCATATAAGCAAATATATATATGTAGAGTTCACTTCCATCATAGTTTTAATCCTATTGAAGGGTTATATATATGTGTGTATATATATATATAGGGTTTAGGGTTTAGGTATATGTCATCCATGATGACTTTGGAAGGACTGCTTTCTTCAAGGTCTAGCTGAAATGCAACCAAACCAACTCAGTCAAAACACACCAATCTCTAATTGACAGATCCTACAATTATATAGACTTTGTGTTTTGCACCCTCTCAAAATAATCAACAAATATGGCAATAAGAAACATATGGGTTTGGTAAAAGGAGTGGTTGGTTTTATAGCTTAACTGCTTAAACCATTTTGTTTATATATAAATTTAACTTCATCTAATATGGCTGATCTACACACACTCTATATACGTACATATATATATATATATATATATATATATATATATATATATATATATATATATATATATATGTATATAGTTAATGCAATAGGTTTTATCTTTCACACTCTCCACTAATTCAAACGTAACCAAATAGGTTTTATCTGCTTAAACCATTTTGTCTATTGAGGAGCTTTTGTGTCGAGTGATAAGTTGCTCTTTTCTCTGCGAGTGTCTGTGTACCATACCCCATATCACATGTACCAGCTCCAATCAAGCTCAATCGAACCTTGCTCGGATACTACTTGTTGGGGAGATACGACAGGGAGTGCTTATGCAGACATTTATGCATGCTTACGCATCCCCGTTATATATTAACTATTTAACTTTCACATATTTAACCGATACAGGACTTTAATTTCATGTGCACCCAACACAAATTACTTCAAATTTTCTCATCCAATCTAATCCAATTTTGTAAACTTCATACGCTTAAGATATGGTGTCATGATAGTATTCAATGTAGTTAATAGTAAGCCATTTCAATTTCAAGATTCTGGCAAAATTTCATTGGTGTGTACTTTGTGGTTTGGCGAATGAAACTCAACAAATTTGTTCTTTTCTAATATGACTTTCTTTTTTTTTTCATTTAGCTGGTTAGATTAAGATGATACTTTATTTAGTGTTCATACACTTAAGTTGGATAGGGTATACATATGGTGTGACATTACATTATTGGATAAGAACAAAATTACTCAAATGATTAAAAATTGAAATGTGTTTAACCTACCTTGTTGAAATGTGTCTAACCTACCTTGTTGAAATGTGTTGAGAGGGCAAGAGATTAAACCAATGTTCAATCAAAACAAGTACACTGAAATCCACCAGAAATGAGAGAAAACTCTCTAGGGTTTCAATATGTTTCTTCAAATCAGATATAATGATCATTATATAGGGCCGGCTACAACCTTAAAATGATAAAAAAACAGAGAGAGAAAAATTATGACAATGCCCCTAAAATAGAAAACGGCTTATTTAAGGCTCTAAACGATGGAATCTCGTGAAATCAAGGTGGGGGCTAGCATATAGTTCTACTCAGCTTGTCGTTTCGCTTTAATCAATCAAATTTCGTCGAATTTTGACAACTTGCCAATTTTCAAGCCTACTAACCGATTTTATTGTAATTAAAACAAACAATCCAAATAGTCCAATATCAACACGTCCCACATGTTTCATATGAAATCGTGTGTGTCTATCACAACATTTGAAAATAACTGAGGAAAAAAATAATAAGATCTATAAGATTGTCGGTGTAGTTTTTTCTTGTAAGCCCAAACGAGGAGTACTGACCTACTCCTCATTACTTGCATTAGAGGGGATCGATTTCCTCCTCTATATATCGGGAAATTATTAATGTATAACGACAACATAATCAAACACCACAAATTCATATTTAAATTTAAATACAAGACACAAACTTACACAAATGACGTACAACCTACATTATGGGACATATCTATTCAAGACATAGTGAACAACACAATAATGTAATATCTTCACAACCTAATTTGCAATATCAACGTTGTTAAGATAATCATAAGTCAATGGCCTGAACATATGAGAAGCCTCAGCCTCAACCAACTCCAGCTGCCCTACAGTAAGATGCATGTACACCACCCAATCTCCATTCACGGCCGGACTCGGCATCGGCATCACATATCCAGCCCTACCGCCCCACGGGAAGTGGTACGATCCGAAATAGGGTTTGGCCCACCCGAAATCGATCTCGGATACCGGGAACCTCTGTCCCGACGAGACCACAAATGCCGGTCCATCATCTTTGTCACCAACATATATTTTAGCCAGAACAGGCCCAGGACGTTTTGCCTCTACCCAATCAATTAGGCCTAGAAAATGTTCCTTTGTCACGCCATTTTCCAAGAAATCATGGACTTCATCCGTCACCCAATCCAATGGTTTTTCAATTAAATCATCAACTTTTATGCCTCCATAGGGAATAGAGAGTACATTCCCAAAGTAGTTGGACATTGTTTTAGCCTTATTGACATTATCTTGGCTTAATCTTGTCCTTCCATCCACTACTATCCCCATTCTTGAAACCACATTGTGGGGATTTGTTTTGGTGGAAGATTTGGCAACAATTTTCCACAATAATGCACTCATGGACTCAAGCTTAGTCCTCTTGTAACAATTGGAGCCGGTGAGGGACTGAAGCCGGTTTAGGTCGCTGGCCTTCACATAGTATATCCGGCTTGCCAGATGATCGTCAGGCGCAATAGTAGAATCCCGGGGAGGGGGTATTGCTGAGACTGGCACGTATATGTCATCAAGCGATGAGTCAATGTTTAAAGGGCGTCGAGGGTTTAGACTTGACCGTCTGAAAGATGGTAATGTAGATAGTGGTTTAGACTGAGCCATCTCCGTCCATGACACCAGGAACATGTTAGCCGAGTACGCATCGGCTATTCGGTGATCAAACGTGCATCCCACCACTAGAGCTCCACATTTCAACTCCGTTGCCTGAAAGCACATGAAAGAATATTCTTGAATTGGAATAAAATTGTATACACAGAATGTCTCAGACAATTTGTCAATTACAAACCTGGACGGCAAGTACTCCATGCTTCTTCTGGGGAGCTAGTTTGCCTTCAATGCTTTCATCTGGGTTATAAAGGTTAAGATGTTGAAGCTCAACATCCGCAAAAGCTTCGACGAATTCGACACCATTGTTGTTGCAGAGAATCTCCGGCTCTCCAGCTGAGTTTGCAACAACCTCACCGGCGAGCGCGTAGTACGACACAAGAGTATGAGCCAAGGCTTTCTTTAGAACACCAACCATGGCACCATAACTCATCATATTAGTACCAATTGGTTTCTTATAGCAGAAGAAAACACTTACGTTAACTGGGGGGAGAAGCAGATCAAGGTTTGAAAGTGGCAACCAATGCTCTTGCAATGGTGACAGCGCTGCCACCATCTCCTTCTTCGTCACCAACACCGCAAACGCTTGTCCTCCTCCTCCGGCAGCCATTTTTTTTTTTTTTTTTTTTTGTGGTTTTAGTTGGGTTTGATTTGAATGGTTTTGAGGTTTTGGTTGATGCGAATTTATAGGCACGTTGGACAATTTTTTAATGTAAATTGATCGTATGTACATCAATTCCTAATTTATTGATTATAAGAAATAATAGCTTCTTTAAAAGTTGTGAGTTCGATTCTTATCGAGAAGAGGCTAATTAAGAGGCATGCTTAGTTTTCATATGTTAAATTAAGAGGCACGCATAGTTTTCGGACAATTACACGAGCACGTGAGCTTTCAACGTGTATTGTCAAATTAACACATCATGGGCATGGGCATGGGCATGTTTAGATCTCAACGTGACTTGTCAAATTAACCTTTGTATCTCACAAAACAAGCCTTCAACCTTTTCACCTGCACCTCCTTTTCAAGTAATAACCTTATTGGCTCAAATATTCTGTTTTTATTCAAATATTCTCTTCAACGATTCCTTTTCATCCAGCTGAAAGCTTGAAACGATGATGGAGAATCTGAAATTTTTTTGTCATGTAATTCCGCTCGATTGGAAACATTTTTTTTGTCAAAATTGTTGTGCGTTCTTTTAAAATTCAATTCACATACCTATTGTTTGTACTCGAACTCGACCCAAGGCAGTCGACCTCGGCATATACCCAAGGCTCTTGACATCAACCAGAGGCACTCAATCTCGACATCAAACCAAGGCAATCGACATCATATATAGTAGCTCGACGTGACATCAGTACGTAGTTGGACGCGACAGTGGTAGCTCGAAGCGACATCAACGTGTCCTACTATTAAGAGTTGCTCGACACGACAAAGAATTGCTCTACATGACAAAGAGTTGAAATTGAATTGGTCCAAACAACACATCATATGGCTTGTAAGTTCAAAAGAGTTTCATGAGTAATGCTACATCCACGCAAAATAAGACCCTCCTTGTTTTAACTTCAAATCTATGTGACATTAAAATAGTCATTGATTACAAACACACGTGTATGAACCACTTAACATCCGATACTCTACATTAATTGAATATGGGGGTTACATTTTAGGGTCTCAATCATTATTCGAGTTTCATTCTTTACATATAGGTTAGTCATACATGTAATTGTAATTCAAAGCGCAATTTTCATGTATTATGATTCATTTCAATTATATATATTGAATAATAAAGAGCATATTTGGTCATTTTAGAATGCAATTCCATCAACTATAATGCATCAAAAAGAGGATTTGTGCAAGTCACTCTACTACGTAGTACATATAGCTTGAAAGCATATGAACATGACATGTCAAAATTCAATCAATTTGCACAATTTGAACACACGAATTATTGAATCAGCCAGAATTCAGACTCATGATTGCATATGTATTCAAAGCATGATTAGTATATTTTTTAAGGGTGCGTTTGGTATGAGGGTAAGAATTTGGGGGTATAATTTGTTACCCATGTAAATATTACAAGGGTAATAATAATTATGGAGAATAAGTGTTACCCTTGTTTGGTAAAGAAGGGTAAAATTTACCCAAGTATTCATTACTTTTGTTTGTTACGACTATACATTACCGGTGTAATACCATTACCCTTGTTTGTTATTATTGTAATGAACCAAACTAGAAAAAAGTGATATTATGTTTTTTATTATTACAACTATCATGTACCAAAAATTTTAAAAATATGGATACATATGCATATATATACGCACAACCAGACATAGATATATATATATATATATAATAACAATTGTTAACAATTTCAACAAAATAATCTGATAACATTCAAATCCATGACAAAGACGTAACACAAGAGTAGGGGTCATCATTTGGCCCGTGGGCCTAGGTCCGAGCTCGGCCATGCCCGACCCCTTGGGCGGGCATGGGCTCCATTTTTTGGGTCAGCCCAACCCGAAGCCAGACACCTCAGGCCAATTTTGACTCAGCCCGAGCCCGACCCAAGCCCGACATTATTTATTTATATATATATATAATATGTATATATTTATATCTGTATATATATAAAATATGTATGTATATATATAATACACACACATACACAGACAGTGCATGCATTGTCTATGTATATGTATATATGTATGTGTATTATATATATATATATATATGTATGTATGTATATATATACATAGATAGTGCATATGTATATATATGTGTGTGTATGTATATGTGTGTGTGTGTATATATATATATATATATATATATATATATATGTATATATATACACAGACAGTGCATATGTGTGTGTATATGTATATGTGTGTATATATATATATATGTGTGTGTGTATACACACAAACAGTGCATATGTGAGTGTGTGTATATATATATGTGTGTGTGTCTATACATACATATATATATATATGTAGATATATATATATATATATATATGTATATATATATATATATATGTACGTATATGTAATATATAATATATATGTGTATATATAACTTATGGGTTTTTAGAATTTTTTATTTAAAGGGGTAATAGGTTGGAGTAAAACTTCTTATTACTTTTTATTACCCAGGTCCCCCCACTAGTAAACTTTTTGTGTAAAAAATAAGCTCAATTACTAAAATTTATTACAGGAGTAAAAGTTATACTGACATAACAAACACAAGTAAACTTAAAATTTAATTACCCTTGTAACTATTACACCCCATTACCCTTGTACCAAACGCACCATAAGAATTGATGCGCAATCGATATCAAACAGAGGGTTTTTTTTTCAAAGTAACATCCCTTTACATTTTTATTAGGCATATAACACCCGTTTATAATTTTTAATAAAATAACAACTAAGGTAGTAGCGGCATTGATACAAAAGAAATTTAGATGGAATTTAGCAAAAATGTTAGGGATCCCAGTAAAAAACATCTCAGTTATCCCAATAATGGATCTTGTCCCTTTATTGATGTAAGTATAGGGGCCCACAAAACCTTATAATTGAACCAGAGAGTGACACATCCACTACTGGGATGAACATCTAGCCACCATAGCTTTTCTCTCTCTAGGGTTTTGCTTGGTTCTTGTGATTTTGTTTGTAAACATTGATTTTCATTTATAAAATTGATGTTTATATCCATTATGATGAGTGGCTAAGTTTCTTTTCTAGTTTCTAGTCCCGAACGGTGGGTGCAAGGTTTTCGATTACTCAAGGTATGCTCAAAGAATTGTAGCTTCGATTTCTCTCTTTTAATTTTGTCATAGTTGTGTGATTGAATATATGAGAATGACATATTTGAATGTATTATTGGATTGTCTAGTTTAGGGATTGCATCTAATGTGTTCGATTGAGAATTGTCAAACCCATTGCATGAATTCCTTAATTAATTGAGTTTTCCATCGCATAGCTATTAATTATGTGTATTGATGATGGAGTTTTGGGTTACTTTAGGAATGTATATGGAAGAGTTATGGTTAATTTGTCTTTGAGTGTGAAACTAGGGTGTTAGCAAAGCCGAGCCCCAAGGGGGAATATTAATCCATAATATTAGGTGATTATTCCTTTACTTTCATCGTAGACTAAGAGACTCGAAGTCTTATATCCCAATTTTCTTTGCATATGCATGATTGATAGTATCACACAATGTATTGTGTATGGTTGTGTGTGTTTACAATGATACCTTGAGTATGAAAATCGAGTAGCCACCGGGACGGATTAGAGAATAGGTTTTTTAATTAATTGTTTTAAATCTAATTCTCACTTGCTTTGGTTACAAAAATTGCTTATACTACCGAGTCATTCGGCCATTTTTATTACTTGTCTTTATTTTGATATTTATTGTGTTTAATAGTGTTTGCTAATCAATTGCATATCATTCACCTTTAAATTTTCATTGCTTCCTCGTGGATCGATACCGGACTCACAGGTTTATTACTTGTCGATACCCTACACTTGAGGTAAATACACACACTTTGGTGTCGGTCATCTTGTTCTCAAAAAATTAACACCAGAAAGAGCATGAGACTAGCGGCCTCACCCAAAAAGATGCCAAAGATTCCATATGGAGACAAGAGGTGTGCATCATCTTAGCCCAACTTTGAGAATAACAAGGAGAAGGGTATTCCTTTGAGCTACTTTGGAAGGTTACTCTTGAGATTTGGGATTTTGAACAAGGTTCTTCTTACATGGAAGACTTTGCATGGCAAAGTGTTATTTTGCTAAAAATATATATATAACCGGGTGTTATATGCTTAATAAAATTATACAGTGATGTTATTTTGAAAAAAAAGCTCTATCAAACATTCAACATATAGTTTTGTAAAGTAAACAACCATCAAAGCATGTTTTCTCTCCTTTTAAGACATGTTCAAGTCACACATATTTGACACACAATCATCAAAAAAAGAACGTTTACGTAGACATAAATAAAATCATTGATCCAATTTTCAATCATGTAAAGAGGTTATTGCCATTGTGACATCAAATCCAAAACCAAAAAGAAAAATGGAGAAATAAACAAATTGCAATTTCGTTAAATCATTTTTCATTAAATCGTTTTCTTTTTGAATTTGTTAAAAGTTGTGTTTCACCATTGTAGATCAATTGTAGCACTCGATTCAAGTGGATGAGACCACAAATTTGTGTAGTGTCAAACTTCGTAATGTTGGGCGAGGTATCAATATTGGTGAAGGGGCTCAGAACTCGAAATCCTACATCACCCAAGAAAAGAAACGAATATAATAGGTCATATCTCCTAATTTAGCAAACCCGTTTTATGAGTCAAGTGGCTCAAAAGAACAAATCTGCGCAAACTACTATAAACACCCAAAACGTACAATATTTTCTAGGCTCATGGAGAAGCATGCTATGAATCTATTAGTATTTATATAATGCAAAACATCAAAGGACTGACCAGCAGATCAATGATTGTTCCAAAGTCAAGATCTATGCGGAATACTCATAGGTGGATTCATAATAAGTATTTTACTGCTGATCACTTGATGTTTGTGTGAAGACGAGTGAACCAGACACAGTGCCTCTTTTGAAGCATGTTACTTCACTTAACTCAATTAAATCAACTTCTGTCATTTGCGTCTAATTTTTCAGTTTTTATTGCATTTAGACGAAGGTTTTGAAAACCCGATCAATCATCGAATTGGGAAATATTCGATTAATTCATGGTTCAACCGGAGTTCAAGTCGGGTTCAACATAATACAAATATTTTATATTTTATAGTACTCACAATAATATAGAAATACATTAATAATATGTCTCTATTAAAAAATTAACAATCATTCATAGGTGTTGAAGAGACATAACAAAGATGTAATATATAAAATGATAAAACAAATAAGCAATCAGTTGTAAACAAACAAATACAAAGAAGCATATTTGGAAAAAAAAATATAACACATATATACAAATAAGCATTGAGCCTCACTTGTCATTTCACTCATCCACACCTTTAAAAAATGGTGCGTATTTGAAGTGCATAAATTAAGTACGCATACGAGAATTTCTCATTACATATATAATAACATAGACAATAAATAAATGTGCAACAACATTTTTCGTATATCATTAATGTGTAATGACTCTTTTGAAAAAGTATAATATATTCAATTAAGATCTTTTTCTAAACATGAAATACGAGGGCGAAACCAAGATATAATATGAGCGGGGTCGCCAATCATTAGGGATGGACACAAAATTTTATGTCAGGGTGGACAAAGTAAGCGGGTTCGGGGACACGAAAATTTTTTTGGGTTATTTTGAATTATACATTCGAAAGTAGGAAAAATAACACTAAAAATAAAAAATTTATAAAATATGATAAGTAATAGTGATCACATGTCTTCTTATTTTAACCATTTGAACATAATTTTTATAAGAGGGAAGTTTAAATTGACAATCCAAAGAATCTTTTATATAATTTAGTATATACCTAGAACTAATTAAATTTTTTTGAGGGGGGTTTGCTGACCCCTCACTTAAGGGTGGTTTCACCCATGATTAAATGGTTCATGGCTTGGTAGGTGCTTTAGTTTTCTAAGTGGAGGTCAAGGTTCAAGACTCGTAAGTATTTTTCACCGATCGAATCAGATCGACCACTTAGTTCAATCCAGTATGAGACTACTAAACCTAAAAGTACTTTGGGCAGGAAAAGGAGAAAAAAGATTTGAGGAAAAAAAATAAAAAACAATGAAAACAAAGGGTAGACCGGTTTTATTTTTAACCGGACCGTCTCAGCACTACAAGTAGACCCGGTGAGGTCACTGCCCTAACAAGTAATAAGAACCTCTCTCTTTCCCGCCTCTTCTATCCATGGCGGAAAAAAACAAGAAGAAGCGCCGCCTTGTCGATCCAGATTCCTCCATCACCGACGACCGCGAGCTTCCTTTCAAGAGCAGTCTCCAACCAGATTCCGCTATCCTTCAATCTCTGGAATCGCTTCTTTCTTCTACCAGCTCCTCATCCTCCACCAAACCCCTCTCCCTCTCCGACCTCTCGCTCTCCTCTTCCTGCCGCGAGGTCGCGGAGCTTCCCCTCTCCTCCGTCCAATCCACCGTCGAATCCGTTATCCTTGAGCTTGCTCAATCCATTCTCTCCGGCCGCGGCTTCTCCTTCAGTGTCCCCTCCCGCTCCGCCGGTAATCAACTCTACGTCCCTGAGCTCGACAGAATTGTACTTAAGGACAAGTCCTCCATCCGCCCCTTCGCCCACGTGTCCTCCGTCCGCAAGTCCACCATCACCGTCAGGATAATGTCTCTCATCCACCAGTTATGTCTCAAGAATATTCACGTCACCAAGCGAGATCTCTTCTACACAGACGTCAAGCTCTTTCAGGATCAGACCCAGTCCGATGCCGTCCTCGATGACGTCTCCTGTATCCTCGGCTGCACCAGGTCCAGCCTGAACGTCATTGCTGCCGAGAAAGGGGTTGTTGTTGGCAGGCTAATCTTCAGTGACAACGGAGACATGATTGATTGCACTAAAATGGGTATGGGCGGAAAGGCCATTCCACCCAATATTGATAGAGTTGGGGACATGAAAAGTGATGCTCTGTTCATCCTTCTTGTGGAGAAAGATGCTGCCTATATGAGACTTGCCGAGGACCGGTTCTATAACCGGTTTCCTTGCATTATTGTGACTGCTAAAGGGCAACCCGATGTGGCCACGAGATTGTTCTTGAGAAAGATGAAGATGGAGCTGAAGCTGCCAGTACTGGCATTGGTGGATAGTGATCCTTATGGGTTGAAGATCTTGTCTGTTTATGGGTGTGGATCAAAGAACATGTCCTATGATAGCGCAAATTTGACGACTCCAGATATAAAGTGGTTGGGAATAAGGCCTAGCGATTTGGACAAGTACAAGATACCGGAGCAGTGCAGGTTACAGATGACAGAGCAGGATATTAAGACAGGGAAGGATATGTTGGAGGAGGATTTTGTGAAGAAGAATCCTGGATGGGTTGAGGAGTTGAACTTGATGGTGAAGACGAAGCAGAAGGCTGAGATTCAGGCTTTGAGCTCATTTGGTTTTCAGTACTTGTCTGAGGTTTATTTGCCATTGAAGCTGCAGCAGCAGGATTGGCTTTGAATGCAAGTTGTCTTTATTAGCAACTTACTATATCTTAAATTCAGTTTTAAACTGCTTGGTTTCTTCCATATATATTGGAAGATCTATTATTGACAACAGAACTCACCTGGGCATTAATGTGTCAGCCATATCCTCTGTTTTACTTTGATGCTCTGTTTTCAGGAGGGGTAAATTGGAGTTGAGCTTTCCCATCTTTTTTGGAAGTCAATTTCTAATAACAAGATAAATGCAATCTGGCTTTGTACGTTTGGCATTGTAGAAATACTTACCTGATGGAAAAACTCAGTGGCAACTGCTCCTCCATTGCCAGCGCGGGCAAATGAGCTTCCTCGATCGTCCCTTGGCAACATGGGGATGAATTGGGCTGTAGCTGGCTCTGTCGAGGATGAGTTGAAGGCTTGGAAGTTCTGAAGGGTAGCCACAGGTGGCAAAAGACTTGTTAGGAGAATTCCTATAGCCTATTACTAAATTAGTAAATTATATGGAAAGAGAAACAGAAAACCTCTAGAAGTGCCTGCATTGCATTTGCTAGACTTGGTGTTAGTATACACCAATTGCTTACAGGATTATACGACAATTAACAGGGAATGATCAAAATACAAAATTATTGTTTCTATACAGAGAATTATTATGCTCTAAAGGTACTTAATCCTTTCTTGAATCGATAGTGCAAGGACATACCCTTCTGCCTCTTTTGCAACCAACGGTATAATGATTTCTTCGTCACCTTTAATCGCAGCAGATCTATGGGTCGCCTGGAAGAACTTTCCAACTCTGCAGGAAACGTCTTGACCCCTAACATCTCCCCCAATTTTTGATCTGAATCAAGAGGGCTTTGCATATCCATTTGTTCATCGACTGCAATTCTAGATCCTGACAAAAGAACCTCAAGCCCTAATTCGTTCCGCAAAAGTTTACTTATTTCTTCCTTCACTTCAGTATCATATCTAGCTGGCTCTGCAGCTACATTATTGATTCCTATGATAATCCATATGTCATCCGGGACCAAATTTCCTGCATCAGGAAAAAGGAAAGTTTCAGAATATTGGAAGGGGGAACCTGATCAAAATTAGATCGCTGGTTCTCAGTAATTCCTTATTTCCATCAACTCAATGAAATTTCTTTCCTGCATTTAATTGTTGTTAAGAGGTGTAAGCATAGCATTATCTTTATGTATAGATATACATAAGGTTAAGCAAGAAATGCAGGAAGGTTATGCGTGGTTCTTCATCAATTAAACGTTGCTAATGAGTACATCCATCCAGACCTTGGGAATAGTTCTCTTTGATCATTCGCAAAACTGCAAGAACAAGAATCCGAGCTTCAACCTGTCAATAAACAATAAAGGAAGTTTGATGACGTTAGGCATGCAGCTAAAGATACTAAGCTTAGCTTAGCTTAGCTTAGCTTAGAGGGAGAAGGAGAAAAATCAATCCATGGGTGGTATCAGGGCTTGGTAGCCAATAATTAAAAAAAAGTAGAACACTGGTAATTACAGTGTGGAACCAATACAAGATATGATTACCTTCGTAAGGCCCTGAATGTCAACCATGACACTCTTGCTATTGCTCTTTTGCAAGTGTGCTGCGACTGATTCCAGAAGTACACCATGAGACCTCCTCAAGTTAGTTATTTTACAGGAAGCTAATTCTCCTTGGTTCCTGTTGTTGTCCTGTATTACTCCCTCACACCACTCCTCAATCAGTTCCTTGAGGTAGTAATCATTAGATTTGAATCTGCGGTACAAATGCTCAATAATAAGAGAGAACTAAATTATAGATGAAAGATGAAGTTGTCTACTTTCACTCCTATCGAAGGACAGTTCTAGGGATGCCTTCTCTCAGAAGTTGCCAAATGTGGGACACATTTAGGGATGCCTAAATCCTACAGCCTAGAATCTCTAAGTGCATACAAAGCAGGTTCATGGATCCCAAATAGTCATATTTATTGATGATGATATATGTCTCGCTCCCTCACCTTTCTTTTGGCTTCCCAAAATAAAAATGCATATCAGTGAAGTAGGGAATTTGTAACAACAGGCCGACGGGTGAAATCAAATCTTCCACATCATCTGTCTTTTCTCCAACTCTATAAAACAAAGAGCCCATGAGTCTTACTTCCAGCAATTACATTACCTAAGGGTGTGCCTATTAGCTAGCTCTAACCATCTTTCATTCAACTACCATAAATTTTACTCAACCCCAAAAACAACCAAAGAAACTTTGTACAAAAATCATTCACGGCCCCTGAAGTTCACCCCAAGTACTCAAGTCTTTCATGCTTCTGTTTTAGCACAAGATCTTTCCTTAATAACACTGCATGCCCAAATTCCCGCACACTACCTATTTAATTCCTCCCAGTAACCTTCTAAAATGCTGCCTTAGTTACTTAATATTTCCAAATACTCAAATTATTTTATTTTATAACTCCTCGAGTTATATTCTATAACCTTACTCAGTACATGCATGCTAGTAGGCAGATTATTTATCCTGAGGTAATTGACCATGAAGGATAAAGAGGTCTTCATGGGAAGGGGCAAATCATTAATTTAAGAGTATATGGAAGATTATACTGAAGAAGATAACCATAGGAGTATAAGTTAAATCAGGTAAGTGCAGTCTACACTTAATGGCACAAAGTTGCAAATAAAAGGGAAGTTTATCTTAGGGATACTTCAAGTAGAACTGATTATGCAACAAAGTTTAAATAAACAACTTCATTCTGGCAATGGAGGGATACTTCAAGATGTCCATTGCCTTATCCCCACACTGCGAAGGGACTGTTTCAGGGATTTCAACATGTGACCCCTAAGTTGCATTGAAACACCATTAATGTATAAATTAATACAGTAAAAAGGGTAGTAATGGAATACATTTGGAACACTCCATAATCACAAGGAAAAACAGTTGAAGAGTTAGATATGACTGTCTATGATCTTTTAACATACCCTGCTTTCCGCATATCCTGATATATAGCCAGGCATTGTTGTACTTCTTTCAAGGAGCCATATCTGCTGCGAGCTCTTAAAAGGGTATTGTACGTAACCTGCAAAACAATTAAAAAATTGAAAAATGGTGAATGACATCGAAGTTCATCTCCTTCATCAAATAGAGCAATGCATTTTGCGATGAAATTATATGCAAAATTTTCTAAATTAAAAGAAAGTAATTGTATTCTTATGACATGATAAGCAAAAAATAACTATCAAGTATACAAAACAAAAAATGAAGAGCACAATTTTCATTGTCAGGAATGATGGAAAACAACACACATTAAAGTAAGCAAGGTCGGGTTCATTGGATGATGCTAGAATTTGTAGTGGGGTTATGATGATGATGATTTAGTGGCAGCGGGATACACATTTCAAAACAGTAAACCACCAATGCAGACTTAAATAGCTCAAAGTCTCATGATCGGTCTTACACATGTCACACCTCCAAGCTAGGTTAGAACATGTGATAAACCAATAGCCATCCAAAGAAAGAAGCATTTCTGAAGGCATAAAGCCTAAAACTTGACATTAAGTCTCCCATTCTAGTCCAGTTCCATCGCACCATATGAGCACCATCCAGAAAACTAACTCCATAAAGACAATGTAAAAACTCATCAAACACAGGGAACTCCTAATCCTGAAAGTCAGATAAAAGCTGGAAACCAATGACTATTTACTTATTCCCGAGACACTGGTAGCAGATGCGCTTGAATCAATGTGAGGAAATAAAGTAGGAATTTTACTGTTTAACATAAACCACGATGGCACGTTTGACATATCTTTGCAGAACAATACATTAGCGCCAGTCCCCACTGTAAACATTATGAGGGAAAAAAAAAGAAGGGATCCCGTTCCTTTCCTTATGAGAGACTTATTTTTCCAAAATCATAAGGAATTAGGAAGTTATCAGTCCTTGATATTAAGAAGGATCTCTCCTACTGCTTGAACAAAGGAATCGTCCACTGGTGGTAAATCAAATGATTCCAAATCATGTATGAAATAACTCCAGCACTGGCCCACAGAGGACAATACTACAATTCCCCACACTGTTTAAGCATTCGTTGATTTTTTGACCTCTTTAACTTCAATAAGAGCCTTGTCCATGCACAGTTTACTTAGCCCATAAATGCTCACTAGCTATCAAAACCAATCCTCTACATTACAAAAGAACACAGGAAACAGAAAACTCTCCATTATCAGTAGCTTGCTTTGCCACCAACCTTCATCCAACATCAAAATTATGCAACTGGCTGGCTGTCCTTCTAGATCCTATGTAGAATCAACGAAGAAAACAATTCCAAACACTCCTCACAAAATCCTTTGTGATACCAACTACTTTCATCTATTGTAAACAAAATACAGCCGCCCTCCATTCTCTTGGGGACCTGCTCATAACTTTGTGTCCATTTAGTCAAACTCATAGCATTCTCCTCAGACCATGAAAGTAAACATCAGTACTTAACTCCCCAAGTCAATCCCTGCCATCAGGCAAGCAAATTAAAGTCAATGTGAACATCCATGGCATTCCCATATCTCTAGAGAAGAATCATGTTGTTGGCCCTGAAAAATAATATAAACCCCTGGATAAGGATCTGGTCAACATTCAACAAACTAGTTCCACCCCTCACTGCCCTTGCGCAATGAGTGGTCACAGGGGTTTCCTCCCTAAAAACTTTACCACATCAAACTTGTGTACTCCATTTTAAAACACAGCAATCTGGTATTGATCCTCTGAAGGACCATCTAAAAAGAAAACAAACTTTTGGAATTGATTCAAAGCTGTGGTCCCATCTCCATACTTAATAGAGATCTGAACAACAGTGATGAATGCCACTAAATCATAATATGTGCACTTACAACAAATTCCAAAATTTTCCTATCTAACATATCAACACTTAAAACTTACCAGATTTGGTTGTATTCGATATCCTTTCATTTCTTCAAATAACGAAAATGCTTGGTTCAAATTTTTGTTTTCCACACAGACCTATCAATGAAATAGCGTCATGAATCACCATATAGTATCAACCCTTTAACAATACATGATACATATACCATCAAATCAATCATACAAGGAGGATAGTTATCAAAGAGGAACCAAAGCAAATATGACAGAACAGCTGGAAACCTTGATGGTTGTCGTGTATGCGACAACGTCAGGTTCAATTCCAGCTGTGCGCATGTTCTTCAATATCTGCACTGAGGAAAAAAAACTATTAAGAGAACTTAATAAACATATCATAGCATAAGTACCAAGAAAATAAAGAGCTTTCACAGCAAGGTAATAGTTTTGTGACAAGGATATCAACAAATAAAGATAAGAGTGCTGAAATTGCAGTTCTAACTGTCCACAGAATATTGAAATAAGACTGCCTAAGTAACTAGGATTCTGAAGCAGTCCCCGGCCATATCTGAGTATGAAAATGTTCAAAGCGTAACTTAAAGCCTGAGTGACTATGGAACTGGTGCAATGTACCCTGAAATATACAAGCTCACAGCCATATCTGACTCCTACATTAGCAAAAGATGCCAGTCCTCAAAGAATTGCATCAAGCAGAAGTATAAAGAACCAGATACAATACAAACTCTTTTTGAATGGATAAAATGTTCTAAAAATAAAATTCAGAGGAAAATATCAAGGAACTTGCTGATTTTTGATACATTTTCTGATGTTTGAAATGCATGAGGATTATAATATATGTGTGTGTGCGCAAGCGCTAGTCTCAATAATTAAAAGGCGGTCAGTGGTAAAATATAGTGACCAATGAGTTGTGTGACAAAACATATGATGATGGAGAGGTTGGACTCACTCCAATCAATAATATTATATCCTTGAAACAGAAAGTTATTCTTTCATAATGTAAATAGAACCTGATTCATCATTAGTTGAAATAATAATTCCAAGAAAAAGTACAAAATAGACAGATTTGATGAACTCCAAAGGTAAGATTTCTATTACCTGTAATGCACCTTCAACATCACCCAAGGATCCATGTGAACCAATCAAAATCGTCCAGGTTCTATGACTAGGTGAAAGACCTGCTGTCTTCATTTCATCCATCAAAGCTGTTGCACGACAATAATCTGTACCACAGGCCTTCATCAATATATTATAAGTTGTCGATGTAGGTTTGAAAGGGAATCTCCTAATAAAGCTCAAATGATTTGAATTGGGCACATTAGTTCTGCAATGTTTAGGCAAGTGCGCCCTACTTGAACTGCTTTCTGTACTATCTTTGTAATCTTCAGCAGTGATATGTTGAAATTCACTTCCCTTCCAAGCCTTGAAAAGACGAAAAGCCCTATCATACTGACAAGCCTCTACACAAGCATGTAAAAGAATATTGCAACATTGAGAATTAGGTTCACATCCAGCCAGAAGCATCTCTTCAAATAATTGAATCGCCCGATCTACACGGCCTGCATTAGCACAGGCACTGATCAATGCTGACCATGTATACAAATTAGGGGCAGCGCCAGCTGTTAGCATATCTTCCTTAACCTGTAGTGCCATTTGCCATAATTTTGCATCCGCAAATACCTGCAAAATGATGCAATGTTAAGGAAGATATCAAGGTATATCACGAAGACACCACATGGAGATCCACTTCCACCAGCTAAAAAGAGACGACGAAAGAACTATGCAAAGTAATGAGATTAGGTGCATCATTAACCCCATACATCCCATATTCCCACTGCTCTCTCTGTTTCTACCAATAATATATTATAAGCAGAGGTACAAAAATAGTTGGACCCATTGGTGGGATGTACCTTTATGACTGTGCTGTAAGTGAAGATATCCAATTTCAATGAACCTGATGATTCCATTCTTTTTACGTCCCTATAAATGTCCTGAGCCAAATCAACTCTTCCAGCAAGACAACATGCCTTTAAAAGGATATTATAAGTTGCCATATCTGCTGTGACACCAAGATTCTGAACAAATTAGGAGAAACAAATTTGAGTACACTGCAGATGATACGAACAGATTCTAAAATGTTATTACACATTTCAACAACCAACCTTACAATTAGTATAAAAAAGTTCCCTTAGATGCAAAGAAGGAGGCTCTATCTCATTGGAGTAAACATTTACAAAGGAAAGGAAGGCCAACGTTGTAATGATATCAGCATAGGATAAAATACAAGATCAAGTAGAAATTACGTATTTCTCCATAGATAGGAGGAAAAAGAAAGAAGTTGAGAGCTACATGTGTAACATTACAAAAAAACTACACCTTCACTAAGAGTACAGTAGAGCATTATGAGCATGGGTACGTGATGTGTGCCTCTGTGTCTGTGTGTGTGTGTGAGAGAGAGAGAGGGGGGGTGGGGCAGAATTACTTGCATGTTCTTGTATAAATGAAATGTGTAGCTCCAGTCATGGGCATTCACATTCATCAGACTGTTGAAGACATAAATATTTGGGGTGATCTTCTGTTTGATCAAGTCCTGCAGAAAATTTAAGACACCGGTAATAAAAAGAAGGGAGAGATATTACTGTTTATGCAACAAGCAGGACAAAACTTTGGCTTCTGGTAAACTTTATAAAAGAGTCAACACTACACATCAATATTATGTATATGATGTTCATCATTCAATTAAAAATCTGTAAGTATTAAATAACAACTGATGTTTGCAAATAAATAAAGAAAGCTGAACAGCCATGCCCTTGATATCCTCACTATCAAACGATGTAAATTACATTAGTATGCCGAAATTCAGATTTGTTAGTTTGAAAGGCATGCATACACCAACTAAAGAGCTCTATTTTGCTGCAAAAGTAGCAACCCATGGAATAACCTATTTGGGAGTACATAAACCAAATGCCACAACAAAGACTCCATACTATAAAATCCTGGAACTAATAAATGAACCATAACAAACAAGTTATTTTGAAACTCTAGAATGCTGTCAGCATATTACCTGATAAATGCACCTAGCTCTCATAAAGTCGCCACAAAGACCACAAGTATCAATTATCGAGCGGAATACATACATATTAGGAGTACCCAAGTTTTCCTTAGATGCTTCAAATGCCGTCAAAGCAGAAACCAAGTCTCCTTTCTTTCCAAATTCAGATATGATGCTACAGAATATAATATGCTTATGTGGAAGAGTACATGCATACCTGTAGCAGTTAAAGCATTAGATACTATATCTTTTTCCTCTTGAAAGTTGAAACCTTCGGCATGACAATAAATAAACACATTTCCATTTAGGATTAGGATAAAAGAATAGGAGAGAAAAACACACTTGACAAGAACAAGAACTATCAAATGGATTCTTCTGCAGCTTTGAAAGTTGAAAATGGAAAGTGACTTATTTGGAGGAGTCATAAAGGGTACATTAACCATGACAGGGCAACAATTTTTTTCTTTCTTTCCGAAATCAATACTTTAAACCATTGCTTGCTTCTTTGCTCTCAATTAAGCTGAACTGATTTGGTGGTGAAACCAGTTCAGTATTGGGAGTCAACTAGTTCATTAATCTTCTCCTTCTTTTTCAGCACATCAATTTATAGGAAGAAATATGGGGCTCAAGACTACTCTTTCAATAAAGATTCATCATGTATGTAAGGAAGTCAATTTCCTAACAAAAGCAGTTACTAAGTTGTGAGCTTCTGGCTGCTCTCAAAACTTTTCTTGCACTGCTTTCTTTTCTAATGTTTATAATCTGATATTCAGTGCACGGGAGTATTATGTAGACACTGATATAACTATTATATAAACCGTTACCATAGCACTCTAATTTCCGTAATGGAGGGAAAAAAAAAAAGATAAATGAAAGAGCATACCTTACTGCCAAATTCGAATTACGTCTAGCAACACAAATTTTTAAAACCGCAGATGGGTCTACCAATTCATTGACTGAGATATCATCTGTGGACGCAGCAAACAGTATGGGCAGTTTCAGTGTAGCTACTTCAAAACTTCATTCTAAGGAAATGAAGAATTTGAGACGGAAATTAGTATCTTCAGCAAGATTACCTGCAATAATCTCCATGAAATCGACAACTTTGTCCGCCTCACCGAAATTCACACTCCGTTGGCACTCTTCTCTCACCAACTTTAAACCCACTCTGTCTAACAGCTTCGAAGGAGCAACTCCGAGCTTCCCAACTCTCCTTAAAACATCAATAACACTATCAAATTTACCATCTCGAAGGTTCTGCGAAACGCCCTTTGCCACAAGCTCAAAATTCAATGCAGAGAGTAAATCAGAAGCGGTGCCGCAAGAGACAATGACACTTTCTACGATCACTGCAAAATCGTGGAGACGTCCGTCCCTGGCAAGGTTGGAAGCAAGGTCGGCATAGTACGGCAGGCGGAGTTTGCAGTCCCGACTGACAGTGGAGTGAAGAGGAGAGCGAGAATCGACGGTGGGAAGTGGTGATGGCGGAGCAGACGAGATAGATAGATTAGTAAGAGAGGATTTTAGTTTGGGTTTAGAGAGATGTGGTTGGTTGTGGCTGACAACGACGGAGAAAGAGTAGCGGAGGATGAGAAGGTCTCTCATTCTCAGCCAACCGTTGCTGCTTTGCTGAAATTCAAAGCTTCTGAGCTTTCATATTTATTTATTTGTTTGTCTATTTTTCATACGTTGTGATTACACTTTGAAAACAATATTTATTTACGAAGATGGCTCATGTTCGTAATATTGATGTCCATAATAAGTCATAATTTAGGTAGCATATCAACTCAACATGTCATCTAGATTAAATCTTCCCTAGGTGCTCTCAAACTGAAATCTCCCATAACTCCTCCTTAACTAGGGGAGTCCATTGGTGACATCGGGGGGACAAACCGACACCGAAAATAGTTGGGTTTATACTTTTTATTCAGTGGTTACTAGCTACTTCGTTGTGAATTTTTTGGCAAAATCAACGTCCGTTAACGGTAAGTGGTTATTGGCTTTGTTCCTAGGGATTGAACACTTTTTTTTGGTGGCAATGGTGGTTGGATTGATGGTCGTACAGTGGAGATTCGTCGTTGGTCATGATATGATAGACAGATAGAGAGAGATTTTTGTGTGAGAGATAATAGAGGGAGGGAGAGAGAGGAGAGAGAGGAGAGAGGTTTTACTTTTAGAGAGAATAGGTGGTTGGTTTTTATATTTTTGTAAAAAACAAAAACAAATTTGAAATTGTCTTGTTTGCTTGTGTATGTGACATGACGGGTGCCGGGGCTCTGTTGTAAAAAAAAAAATTACAGCAGGCCCCGCTGTAATAACAATTTGAGACGAAAAAATTTTTTATTTTATTTTGAAAAAATTATAGATGTGTAGTTTATGATCTAACGAATCCAACGATATATTTTTTGTTCAAAACAAAAATCATATGCTATATGCAAAATGCTTAACAATTTTAGACCGTCGGATATAAACTCAAAACATTCGGTGTCTGGATCAAGATGAATTTGCTTTTTGTTTCGAACAAAAAATATATCGTTGGATTCGTTAGATCATAAAATACACATTTATAATTTTTTTAAAATAAAATAAAAAATTTTTGAGACCCAAATTACCTATAGCGGGATCTGCTGTAGTTTTTACTACAGCAGACCCCTGCCACCCGTGACATGACACATAGTTATGTAAGTTTATCAATATATATTTTATGGACATGTAGTACTATCGATTTATTTATTTTAAAATTTTATTCCCATTAATTCTTTTGATAATAAGAAAAATTCGTATTAAAACAAAGCAGCATAAATTACACAATATTAGATAGAATGATCCGCCAATAAAAATATTAGAAAAAAAGAACTCTTATATCAAGAACAAATGAAAGACTTAATACAATAGGCAATAACTTACCGATCAAACAAATATGACTCTCAACCCGTTTGGTGAACAATAATATTTGTGGACAATATATGCTATTGAGACAATATATTGTACTGGTCAACCAAACAACAATATTTTGGCTCCAATTTCAAGATAATTTGACAACAATACAATTGTCATTTTCAAATTGTTGCTAAATCGACAATTTCAGGACAATTTTCTAACATTTGATATGTTCTATCCTAAATTCCCTCAGCTTTTCAGTGTTCTGCCCTAAATACCCTCAACTTCTTCTTACCATTCTCCGGCGACGACACAAAGCTACACCAACGACCTCGAGAAGTGAACACTCTAGCCATGGGTCTCAATATAGAACAATCCAGAGACGAAAAAGGAGAGGGTTGGTGTTGGTTTGGTCGCCAAAGTTGAACTAGGAGTTGAGTGAGTTGAGGAATTCATCATCATCCATCGGAGCGCACAATTCCGATGCAGAGGAAATAGTCAAAGAGGACGTGTACAATAGAGGAGAAATTGGATGCTAAGCAACAGAGGAAAAGATAATGAGATTTTTATTTTTATTTAAAATAAAAACTAATAATGAATTATGAAAATTCAATAACAATGAATTATGAAATCTTTTATTTTGAATTGAATAATAAAGTGAACGAAATTTTCAAAAAAAATAAATTCTTAAAATTAATTTCAATGTTTTTATTAATATTATAAATTATTTGTTATTTATTATATTATTTATTTGGATTTGTTACAACTTTAATGCATAATACCCTTACACTAATTTGCCACAACAATTTTAACATCAATATGCTACAAGCAAAAATACAACCAAACATCTATCAACATTTTATGAATCATATTTGCTACCATTTATTACCATCATTTATTATCTAGAATATATGCTACTATCAAAATTGTCTACCAAACGCACCATCTTTCTTAGAATTAGGCAGAGGCCTTAAAGCATCAAACTTTACATTGTGGTCAATTATCATGAAAGCTCTCGTAACAAGATAGGTAAAACATACAATGAAATCTTGGGACATTTTCTTCACAACCTTGATCAAAGCTACCATAAGACGAATGTTGCCGCCAAAATTCTTAGTAGGGATTTGGAAACAAAACAAAACATATGACCCAACATTTTAGTGAGGAAGAAAAAAATTAAATTAAGTCAATAACATCAAATAATCTGGAGTTCCAAAATAGCTTGCCTCGTATAATCATAATATTAATCAATCAATCTCTATATGGTTTGAATAATAAGATACATAAGTTATATGTCCGAAATTCAAGTTCGAGTTTAAATCGGACAAGATTTTTGCATTTGGACCCTATCTTGATTTTAAACTGGACAAGATTTTTATGATTGGACCTTAAGTCCTTGACCCGGTTTCAAACTAAATAAGATTTTTGTGTTTGAATCCAAATTTCAAACATATCACTAATGTCCAAATCTAATTTAATCAGAATCACAAAAAAAATTCGATCATCCGAATCAATAGAGTTTTGTCACCCCTAATTCCTAGCCACTTTCTTGATAATTTATTTTCAATGTAACAATGAGAACTAGGGCTGTTCAAAAAAATCGCTCAAACCGAAACCGAATCGATTGGTTGGTTTTTTATAATAGAAAATTACACATTTCTTCACTAAAAACTGAATTGAACCTATAAAAAAGCGAAAACCAACGAAATTGACCGTTTGATCAGTTATATTCATGTCAAAAAAATCGACCCAAACCGATCTCGAACACCCCTAATCAAGTAATGAGAATAGTCTTTATATAAAAGTATAAAACAAATGATAAGAAGTCGGACGTGGAAGAACAAGGGACACGTATTACTATCCCTAGCCCATAAGCGAAGATAACCCTATGAAATGCAGCAAGACGATTAACCAACCACATGATTCTCTCATTTCATCCTCTCTCTCTCTATCTCTCCTCTCTCTCTTGTTGATGTAGGAATCTTGTTGGCATCTGAAAATGGATATTCAGATTCGAGTGGGTGGCATATCATCTCGCAGCCGAGCTTTCTGTTCCAGAAACAGCAACTCTCAGCCTCAGGACCCCAAACGAAACGGCAACAGGGAGGAGGGTAGGCCATCGATCCAAGTTATTTACTAGTGTGTTTTTTCTTAATCGGATCCAAACATAAAAATCTTGTCCATTTAAAATCGGATCAGGGCTCAAACGCAAAGATCTTGTTTTTTCTTATCATTTCCTGCATAAGAACGTAGAGAAAATTTGATTATTGTGTATGAATTATGATTGGTGGTTGTTGTGGGAATCAGGTGGTAAGTTCTCAACGGACTGGGACAAGGCCTGGACAAGCTTCAAGAAGCGAGGGAAAAACAACCTCTTCTCACAGTTTTCTCCAAACAAGTATGTGAGCTGGAACCCTAAGCGATCAAACTACCCTCTCTCAGAGGAGATTGATCCCATCAAGAAAACAGAGAGGTCAAATCTAATGTTATGGACAAGTCCAAGATTTACACTTGCAGGAGCAATTGTCCTGGTCACATTTCTTTTGGTCTACACCATCCTTTCACCGGTTAAGTGATGATTTTACTCTCTGTTTTTTTTTTCTGGCATGGTTCTGTTACCCTCTGCTCTAGGTCCCCATGTAAAGTAAATGGGATGCTTCAATCAAATGGGTTTGTAAATTATTGTTCATCTTACCTCAATCAAATGGGTTTGTAAGTTATTCTTAGTTTTGGGTTATTGGATTCTTGAGGATACGTCAGGGGTTCGTACGACTTTGTTCTTCCTCGAGGTGTCACACTTTATGATACTTATGCCCAAGGAACAAAATCTGTTGTGGAGATTGGAGTTTTGGTCTTCTAACGATAGAATTGAAAATTATATTGAAGAATGAAAACATAGCTTCCGGTTGTAAACTAGGTGCAGCAACCTTTTCTTCGTAATAGTTAATACAGGCAGGGAAGATGTCAACTCCCAGTTGTGTACGAAATCCAAGCCGACACACATTGAGGATTTTGTCTGCTTTAGACCGCAGACGCAGACAGATTTGTTCTTATGAACCATCATCATCGTTTGTTCTTAGGCCAAAAAACTTGTGTACTGTGAGAAATGCAAGGGTTTTATTTATATATTACTCGATTGAATTATATCAAATCCAATCTGAAATATTAGTTCTGACAAGTTGCTCAACAAAAAATTGAAACATGAAATTTTCCATTGTAGACCAACATGAATGATATATGCAGAATACATGGCAAAGGATTTCATGTGCGCAACAATGAATTAATGCAACAGCCAAAACAAAATGAGAGGGCACAACACTGGCGTTCATAAAAACTCTCGTCAAGATATTTATCTTTTGACATTTGACAGGAAAATCATAAAATTTTCCAGACAATATCAGTAAGTCCCAACTTTTTCTTTTTCTGTCTTTTTGCTGCTCTGCTCATATGTGCAGAAGGAAAAAGAAACAGATAGAAAGTACAGCAGTTTTTAAAATACAAATTATTTCATATTTTCATGCCAATACAATCTACAAAAAGGTAGGGGGTCAACATTTCAAGCAAGTGGGGGGAGGAAAAAGGGGGAATTGAAGCTAACCTCCTTCCCACAATCCTAATGTGGAGATATTTTTCGACAAATTAGACCCGAATATAGTACACTAGCCACAACAGGTGGCGTTTAACAGAATACACGACGATATGAAATCGAAGAATCGCCAAATCAGGCGATAGACTAACAAACCAGTACTCAAAATTCCCCACCCAAGTAGCTGCTGTTGATGAAGTGAGAGCAGTCCGGTCAATAAACTCGTTTGAACTTTCAGTATAGGGATAGAGATGAATGAAAGAATCGTTCCGCGACTAGAGTGTTTTGAAACCAATCTGCTGTACTATCATCTGCCACCCTTTCTGGTCCACAACTCCTATCACTGCCTCTTTCCTGGCAGTGTCCCAGTGGAGCAGCACAAAACTAATCTCTAATCTCCTTATATTTACAATCAGTCTTAACCAGCGTTGGCAACCTCGGCAGCTCTTTGTCTCATCATCTCCATCACAGCAGCCCTTCGCCGAGAATCAGACTGCTGCTGCAGCCTCCTTAAATGTTCTTTTAGATCTCTGTATAAATTCACAAACATTTAAGAAAACAACTTATAATTACTCATCATAACACATTGACAACAAAAAAGATAGATAGAGAAACAAGTGAACCCCCTCAAAGATGAGTTTGAAGGCGGTGTATATTACCTGCAACGTGGCACATGGCATTCAGATTCTTTGCATGCCCTTGCATGAAGTTGCAATAGATACCACATCTTCTTACAAAGAACACATCCTCCAGATGCACGTATCCTGCATTGCATCCCATGCCGGAAGAGCCCCTTCACCTTACGACAATTTGGATATTGGCAATGTGGAGAACGACACTGAGATGCGTGCACCAGAAGATCAAGCATTTTCCTAAGCTGCAATTTTCACATAACCATAAATGTCAGTACAAATGATGCAGAGGAGTTTAAAACACAAATGTCCAAAAAATCTTTCCTCCAATACCACTTCTGTGCATAACCCATATAGTAAAACTCTTCATATCCTTATTAAGTTGTAACAACTTTTTATATTCAATGACAACTTTTCGTTGATTAACACATGAGAAATAGGAGAACCATCGAGTACTTAGAAAAATAATAATAATGACCTTCAATTGAAACAGCAGAATTCACCAATCAGCAAGAGATGAACACAATTATAAATTCAAGCACACATGGGAAAACATGAAAAATAGAAGGTACAAAAAACACAGCAATCACAACTAAATGTGTATGATATTTTTAATTTGTTTTATCCATTCCTGTAACACTACGAACAATACCAAGACAGCAATATGGCACAGACATAAGGATTGCACTTGGCCTCATAAAAGAAGGCAGTTGTCACAAGAGAAATAATCATCTATCCAATCATGTTTACTCGTATGTCCCCGATAAAAGAAAAAGGAGTATAACCCCCAACTTCAGTAAAAAAAATAAATAAATAAAATCCAGGTAATTGAAATGTTAAAAGAACTGCTAATGACATGCAGCAACTTGGACAACAAACAAGCTAGAATAGACTAATAACATAAATACACATGATATATAGTACCTGTACGACACGCATCTGCCTAGCTTCTTTATTTTGAGCATCACGCTCAGCCACGGATGGATGATTTGTCAACTTATGAGGATGATCGATTCCTCCATCCTTTTGGTAACAAGCATTGCATACATCATAATCGGGGCAAACTTCACAGCGCCAACCTTGGCCAGTCTCAATGTCAAGATGGCATACATGGCATGTCGTCACAAAAGCTGGAGCAGTTGGATTGTGAAGATGGTAAAGGACCATCATTGATGAATGTTTAGCTCGCCGTAAAGTATCATACTGATAGTGGTTTCCTTGACAGAGACTTAGAAATGCCTGCCTGGTGTCAAAGAATTCACTTTCAAGAATCTCATCTTTATCCTTAGTATCAGCAGGTACATCAGTTATCTCCGCCTGCATCATTCAAAGATGGAACATTGTCCAGTGAGAAACATTAAAAAAAAAAACAAGGTTTTAATGCAGCAATGATCATATAGACTGGGTAGCAGCCAAACTAAATAAAGGCACTACCAACTTACTGGATAGAATGCATGTTTCTCCCTCTGATTAACAGGATGTCTCTCTCTTTCTTCACGCCTTTGTTCTGCGTCATAACACCTGAGCCACAAGCAAATCATATGCAATCAGAGGTCATTCGAGTAGAAAATAACTAGTTTAGTGGAAAGAGGACAAGGATAACATAAACTCCTAATGAGATAGCGACACCAAGAAACCAAAGAAAACTACTGATTTTTGCAAGTGTCTCGCACCAACAATTTCACACAAACTTAAAGGGTATATTCGCCTATTTAGGTATCCTAAATTTAGCATTCGGTCTCATTCCAAAAATATATATTTAGCTTCCAGTCAATGGTTGGATATAACCCAGGTATGCTTAGAATTATGCCTATCGAGTTCTAATAGCAAGCACTAGCGCAAATAAACATCTGCAGTATGCGCAATTATAAAGATGCAGGTAAAGAATGAAGAGTTCTTACTTCTCACACATCTGAAAGTTTTTGCACTGGTTGCAAACCCAACGAGTTCCAGATACCATAAGAAGACAACAATGGTTACAGCAATGTTGCAAATGAACCATGATAAAATCTTCCTTCATGGGAGAAATAGTCTCGCCAAGCTAAGCAAAAGGGGAAAAAGAAGACCATTTGTAAGAGGCGAAATTCAAAAGAAAGAAAATTAAATTCTTCAAGTCATACAAATGCAAAGAAAGCTAATAACAATAATAAACTCAAATCAGCAAATCATTACATAACAGGATTTAAAGATCTGCAAAGAAGGATTCTACTTCATAAAACAATAATGTGACTAAAATTAATAGATACAAAGGGGAAACCTGTAATTCATGACGTATGGACAAAAATTTACCTTATGCATCAGTAACAGATCCTTTGACGCATTTCCAGAAAGATCAGACTGACCTGATGCTTTTAGAGCCCTTTTTGTTATAGTTTTCTTGGTGGTCCCTTTCTTATTCTGTTTTCGGCCATCTTCTTCTTGATGCATTTGATAAATTAAATCCTCTGCAGCACCAGGCCAATAGTCACCATCAAAGTATGGTAACCTAGCTGCTGTTACCTTCGCCTTACATTCACCAGTAGATATGAAGAAATGGTCATACAAATTAGTGAGATCAACGACAATATTTTCCTTTCCAGCTTTTCTTAACATTGCCAGGTACCTGAAATATAAAATGGTGGTGCATCCCAAAGAGAAGATTCAGAAATTAATTTGTAAGAACAAAGTAATTAAAATTGATCAATTCACTGCTCTTCGGTTTACCATTCTCGAAGTTTATCAGATTTTGGTGTCTTTTGAATTTCAGGATGGCAATATAATATATAATCTTCACCCTTTAAAGGAGGGCAAGCCCATATATAGCAACTAGTAAATCCCCGTTTCTTGCAGTACTCCAGGTATCCAATCTGGAAAGAGAAATAGACTTAGAGGTCAACAGCTCATTCTCGTACTTCAAACTGCATGTATAAGCAAAAGTGCACGCGAAGCAAATAATATCTTAGAATCAGAACATACCAGAATTTCATGATATACAAAAGTACGGAGAGCCTCCCCAGTGACTGCTTTGATCTCAGGTCTAAAGTACTTGACAGAATCCAGGTATGAAAGATAAACACGACGTTGATTTGGAAAAGCACATTCGGATCCGAATTCTTGAACATACATGCCAAACAGGCATACTTCCACACCTTCAATTTTCTGAAACAACAAAACTACCTGAAAGAAAAGCCATCAGTTATCATTCCAGAATGATCAGTTGGGTAAAGGCTTAGCTGACTTATGCTGTAGAATCCAAGAAGTTCAACATTACATATACACAACTAGAATATGTATATAAAATATATAAATATATTTTTTATTTCCCGAGTCCCCCCGCACTCAATTCCCGGATTCTTTGAGATTTTGCGAATCCCCGAGTCCCCGCACCGGCATCCGAGTCGATGCTTCCTAGATGACTTATGTAACAAAAAGCTTCAAAGAAGTTTCAGCACACCTTGGATTTATATGGGAACTCTGTTGGGTAATTCTCTTCTCGAAAAATTTCAAGGAATCGCTGCTTTACTTCAAGTTTTTTGTCAACCGATGAAACAACCCGAACCACAAGTGCTTCTGCTCCAATAACCTGGAAGCAACAATTAAAGTGGAAGTAAGGTAAGAATCAGTGTGATAATGGCAAAATTACTTGCACCACTCATTAAATTTTACAAGAACGCACAACATTAGAATTCCACCATTATGCCCAAGCATGCTTTATTGGCATTTAATATAGAATTATAGATAAGAGAAACTGGCCGTGCTGCCATAGTTAAATGCACCATCCAAAGAAAGTAGTTTATAAGAACAGAAAGTTCAAGTAATATAATAAAGCAATTGAATGGCTAAAGTAATTAATATATAGATAGCAGGGACTAAAATTCCATAATACCAAAGCTTGAGTTAAACTGTAAGTTTACTTTAGGCAAAACATTAAGAACAATTAGGCTACACCTAACACAAGATCAAAGCAGGGATTTCAGAAATTGAATTTATTTCAGTTATTAAATGACAATGGTCCGCTTCAGTCTCTCTAGAAATGTCCTTGAGATATGCTGACTTCTACTGGTACCTATTAGAGCATCCCTGATTCCCTACTATAATAAATTTCTATTAGTATAATCATAATCATAAATAGCACATATTCAATTATCACCCAAAATCGCAGAATATAATACGCGATGGCAAACCACCTCATCAAAACTTTTTCCTTCACGCTTCGCCCTCTCTTGTCGTTCTTGCTTCAGCCTTCTGAATAACCTCTGTTCTATTTGGTCACTAAGGATTGTTCTTGGTAAATCTTTTGCTCCAAGAACAGCGCTCTGTGGTAAGGGCTTACGCTCTCCTCTTTCAACCTCTTCTATATAGCAATTAGGACAAGTATATTCAGCTTGGCCACCATCATTCCTTCGGCCATTAAACAAAGTACATATTTGGTGCTGCCAAGCTTCACACTTATCACATTGAACCCACTGCAGGAGCATTGAAAGTAAACAAATATAGATATATATATTAGCAATTGTTTATAGAATAATCATTCAAAAAAGAAAAAGAAATGTCAAATAGAAAAGGACTATGAAAAAAACCCACCCATTCTTCTGTCTCCTCATCATTTTTCTTCTTCTCAAGCCGTGCCTTTGGAATGGCAGTACCATCAACAACAATAGCATCCCCACGAGCCTCATTATAGCATGGGATACAGAAATAATGCCGTGTATCACCAACTCCCATTGTGTAGTACATTGCGTTTCGTTTAATCCGTGCACCACATGGTGTGCAATAGATAGGAGGTGGTTCAAACGTAAGTTTCTCAACAGCACACAATTGACAAGAGTTCTCGCTCATAGAATGCTCCATGGCTTGATTTTTTTCTGCCTTTGATTTACTCTGTCCAAAAAGAAAAGAACAAAAAAATATTTAACATGACAACAGTGGTTTTCAGATGATTACTAGTATCCAAGGTTTACTCGCCAGGATAAAAGAATCCGGGAACTAATTAGAAGATGCTAACATATACACAGAAGCAAAATGAAGCATATGAGTAAGCCACCCCCTCGGCAACAATGAAAGCTAGAAGCAATTCCAGAATTGAATGAATCATAAAATAAAGAGCAGTTAAGGTTAAAAGTACAGTGTACAAATAGGGATAGGGGGGACTGGAATTAGTCCAGCCAATTCCACCAAATCTCCACCATTCAATGCATGATTGCATTGGATTTGACAACACCACACCCCACCATTCAATGGTGCAGATTTGGTGAAATTGGTGGAATAATTCCAGCCAATCTTTTTCCGTACAAATAAGGGGGAAACACCTAAAGAGGGACTCTATAGACTCGCATAAGAACTGAATAAGTAGGCAAAGATGCTCATCGAAGCAATAGTGACAAAGAATCGTGGAAGTCATAACAAAAATACGAAACAAATTGAAGCAATAGCCATGACGAATCCTACTAAAAGAGAGAGAACCTTGAATTGTGTATTTGTGTTAAGGTAAATGCACACCCTGACATATATGGCATATGATGGGAACACAAAAAATGAAAACAAAGTAGTTTCACAGAACATTAACTGCATGCATTAGTCTTGAACCATCTACATCAAATTACAAAATCTAATAACCACTGGAAAAAAACAGATGTACATTAAACTCACCTGGCCAACCCACTGCCGAAGGCCTGTAATATGCTCCCTAACTTGCTCTGGAGTGAACAGTTCAGTCAATGAAACACCTTTTACTTTGGACTTCCCAGATTTCGTTCCAGCAGCATTTTCAGCCGGCTGAGTGGCATTTTCTACCATAGGTTGTTCAATCTCTTTATCCACTTTCATGCTCTCTCGTTTACTAGCTGCACCAGCAGGCTCATCGCAAACATTAGATTGAGAGTCGAGCCTCGTATTTCCAATATCATGTGCATTTTCCTTCTTGATCTCACTGATATGAGGACTCCCTTGACTAGAACCCACAGGTACTTCCATCTTCGCTTCCATTAACTCAAGTTTAACAGGTACATCACCATTCTGGTAATCTTGGCACTGATGATCCTGTGATAGATGGGGTTCACTGATTGGTGAAGGTAATACCACAGGTTTTTCACTCTCCGATATGAGAGATTGGGAGGACTGCTCTATCTTCATGCGTTTTAAGGATGTCTGATGATCTTCTGACTTTTCAATAGCTGATGGTGCTTGCGAAATTGGCCTAGCTGAATTTTCTCCAGGATCATATGATCTAGCAAATCCATTAGAACTGGGGATGTTAGAATCAGTGCCCGAAAGAGCACGTGCCTTGAATTGTGCCTGGATATAATTCTTGACAGGACCACAAACCGGGCAAACAGGGTCCCTGCAATGCTTATGATGATGAACCAATGTCTTGGTATGTTGGCAACGAGGATAGTGGCATTGAGGTGAATTGCATCTTTCCATGTGTCTCGACAATTTTTGTACAATACTGCAATGAATTTCCATACATTTTCCTTCAGGCGCTGCACATCGACGAGCATGGCGCAAGAACAGAAGCCACTTCTGCTGATTCCTATGATCGTTTCCATTGGAAAGTCTAAATGTGGCTCCATTGGAATTTGGGGGCATTGCTGGGATCCCAGAAGAACCAGTTTGACCAATAGCAGAACCTTCCGAAGATAAGTTATTACACTGAGCTTCGTCTTTCCCAGATATCCTCTGATGGAAATCCTCTTGAACATGCTGATCATGTGACATATTTCCTGGTATATGACTCCTGTCAAGTGATGGAGTATGCCATTGACCCTGCAGTAGGGGGTCTGATTGTGACACAACAGGAAGAGAGCTAAATTCAGTTTGAGAATCTGAAACCAACTGATGTGGGTGCAACGTTTGTTGCATTTGATGGGAGTTTTGCAATAGTGATGAGTGGATATCATGCTGGCCAGATGCAACAGAGAATTGTTGAGGACCCCTTAAGCGATCTTCAGCAGAATTTTGCTGGAATTGGTTCTGTAAGGCAGAGAGTTGGAGATGCTCAGAGGATTGAGATTGTAGAGCTCCATTCTGGTGCTCTGCTCCAGGCTCATGCTTCACCTGACTGCCAAGATTCGACGGCAGCTTTGACTGACCATAGGTATCATTATTTAACAAATGCTGTAGCTGCTGATTTTGCTGCTTTTGTTGTTGTTGGACAAATTGCTGTTGTTGTTGAAAGTGATGAGCCTGCTGCTGAAACTGGTGATGTTGATTAGATTGTAAGAGACTGGAAGACTGAAAGCTCATCTTTTCAGATTGATCAATGGGTTCACGTTTCACAGGTAGAGCCTGTTGTGCACTATGTAAATTTGACTGATTACTCATCATGGACGAGTTGGTTTTGGACATAGACATTGAACCCAAGTTCTGACTATTCATCATGGATCCAACAGATGTTACAGCGCCATAGAAGTTTCCAGACCCAAAAGAATCAACATTGCTCATTCCATATCCATATCCATCACCTGAAAAATTAAAAGATTGTTGTGAGAAGAGGCCCATGTAAAGCTTCAAATTCAAAAAAAATAAAGAAATAAATAAATAAGCAATGGTTGGAGAGGAGTAAGTACCCTGCATTACTGCTCGCTGATGGTGATCAAATTGGTGTTGCAAGGTTTTAGGTGAAGTAGCATATGGCGTAGCTGCCGGATATCCCTCAGACGTTCCAGATTCATTTACAAGTTGCGTATTACCCCCAATCATTCCCAGCCCACCATTTAAAGCACCATTCGACAACCCATAAGGTTTTTGATGCAAGCCTGACCTAATACCACTACCCATTTGGCTACCAAGGTTCTGCAATATACGGCTATTTTGACTACCAACATACTGCTTTTGCTGCTGTGGATGTGTGACCATTGTAGAATCAACAGTCGAAAAGCCACCACCATTGTTAGAAGACTCCATATTCACGTAAGACTGATTATTGTTGCTACTAAATCCAGGCGTGGGAATCATTTGGCTTGCCATTCTTTGCATACCCACTGATGGCATGTTTTCTCCAGAGCCGATGGAGAAATTGGCAGGCAATTGCTGATATCCATTTGCTAAAAATCCTGAAAAAAGAAGAAGATTGTCTAGCATGTGTCACAATAACAGGGTCACATTCAAAGAACAGCAAAAAATCAAAGATTTATTGCTCAAGTATTTACCATCAGATCTATTAAACGAGCCACCATGCATTCCACCAGTTGGCAACATGCTTCCAGCATTGACAGCCATAGGTGGCATGCTATCGCTAACACTGGCAGAAATCATTGAAGTATCTACAGCAGAGCTAACCATCAAATTCGAGTTTCCCACGTGCGACATTCCAGGGGTTGGTATCATAGTGCCAATGGAGGAGGATGAGGAATTAACAAGCTGTGGATATCGCTGGTTATGGCTACTTGCATGTGGCCGCTTGATCATAGTAGCAATACGACTCTCCAACGTTTGAAGATTCAAATACTCTTCCTAAAAGGAAAAATTTTATTGTTGAATATTATCATTAACGAACAGGGCATGAATAAAGGAGAGTGTTCTAGGATTACAAAGGGATATCAAAAACAACTTCAAGAATTGATGCAAAGGGAAGAATTATAAGTCAATTAACTTTCCAGTTAGTTCCAAACAAAAATTGCTAAGAAAATCAAAGGATTAAACCGAAAGAAGAAAATAACAACCATGAAGAAGCGGGTAAACAAAAAGTGAACCTTTGTAAGAGCGGTTTTAAATAAGCCCTCCTCTATGCGTTTTGCAACATCTATAAACCTTTGCTTTTGTGCTTCACTAAAAGGCTGTGGCTGACGATGTTCAAACATCTCAAAGCTGCAAGCAAGTAAAAGATAGAGCTCCAGTTATTGAAAGAAGAAGTTGCACAAACTATAAACAGCAGACTTATACATGATAGCAACCCTTTTTTATTGGAAATAGCAAACACATTTCCGACATAAGAATTGATCTTCATTGAATATCAAAGACAAACAACAGTAAGATACAAATTTTACTATGGGAAGTAGGAAAGCAAAAAATTTTATTGGGGAAATATTTTTAAAAATAATTAAAAAGAAAAAAGGAGAAGGAGAAGCATCATAATGGCATTAACAAAGACAACCATATGCAGAGTTCTACTAGGAAAAACATCTAAACAGAGAAAAATTCATTCATATCACCAATTAATCCAATTAACCTTAAAACAAATAGTATCGTCCATTTGCAGGGGCCATCCACATATGAACGAACAACTTCACCACTAAACTTATAGCATACTCCCATCAAAGAAATGACTCAATTGACATCTAGCTTCTCCACAGAAATATGACATCATCAGTAAAAGTTTCATGTATTACTCAGTTTAAATACAGTAACTTGGAATCCATTAACAGCATTGACAAACATACATATACATTTGAAATTAACAAGTAAGTAACTTAACCAACAAAATTCAGCAAACTAGGTGCAATAAATCTTTTGGGAGAAGGAGAGAATATTTTCTTGATACATTGTTAGAATAATGTGCATTCTGGCTGTTAATTACTATCCCTTCATAAAAAGTGAATGGCTACAAGTGTCTGGTGTGCATGACTTGCAAGTTGCTACAGCAAGCAATAGAAACAAGCCCACAAATATTGCGTACACAAACAACAAGGTCAAAATCCATTGCAAAGACAATAAGAAGAACAACAAATTGGTAAGACGTTACCCTTTAGACTATATCATCATAGTGTACATAGTTCAAGTTCAAACTTTCTACGACTTTTTCTTTTTAAAGTAAAAGTTCAAACCTCCAAGAACTTATAAATACAATCATGCAGCAAACAGGAATCCCTTTCAGTGCAATCAACAAAAACCAACATCAACAAGCAAGACGGGAAAAGAAAATTCCTTACATCCTCTCTCTCATGCCTTCACGAGCTTGGATGATCTCTGGGCCCATATTGAACAAATTATTTTGTGTACCTCCAACAGGAACACCCCTACCACCACCAGCAGCAGCGAAATTCGGCATCTGAGCATTGACATTCTGCTGGGGCAGGCCAGGCTGATTGGTAACCTGGCCGGAGATCTGCCCCGACATATAGGCCTGCACATTCATGTTACCTTACTCTAAACTACTACCCCACTCATGCTTCTCCTACCAACCTCAACAAGGAATCCCCACCATTTCACTTCTAGGTCCCCTGCACACATTCAAATTCAAACAAACATCAAATCAACTAAGTCAACTTGCGACAAAAATTAACCATCATCCATAACCAAATTGAACAAAACCGGCGTCAATTAACCAGAATGAAGCACCCTCAATCCAAAATAACTAAAAAAAAGTAAACTAATTCTTGAGGGGAATCATACAATAGCCGCAAAATTGATCAATCAAACAATTGCAAGCAACCCTAACTCACGCTCCACAATCTAATCGAAATCAAACCTGAAAACAAACCCTAGCGAAACTGTGAGAGGGAGAAGGCGAACAGATTGAGCACCCGCGATCGACGACGACGACAACACAAGGCCGGCCGGTGATGATTGATCGACGAAGAAGTCCAAATCGAGCACGTGCGTAATGACACGCGATTACAGCAAAACGAGGGTAAGAGATTGCTGAATCGGAAGGGGATTTAACAAATTAGGAATAACAATTTAGAGGAAAAAAAATTAAACAAAAAAAGTAAATAATAATCATGAAATTAATAGTAGTTCGAGCGAAGAGAAGGATTGTCGGAGCTTTGAATTTACTTTTTTTTCTTTCTGTTTTTTGGGGGCTGCCTGTTTCGATTCGACGATTCAATCCAGGGGATTTCTTTTCGTCAAAACCCAAAATAGGGAAAAAAAAAAATCTACGTATTTTTTTATTAGTATATACGCTACGTATTAATTAATAATTATATATTTCTTTTGTCTGTGTGAAGTGTGAACGTGGATTTTATTAACGTCGTACATTGACGGTCTGAAAGAAGAAGAGATGAGGAACGGACAGATAACGGAGTTGGGGGGGTCTGTCGACTGTTGGTGTGATTTGACATATTTACCCATGTATTTTATTATTTATTTATATTGTACAAAATATTTTCATTTATCCTTTATGTGTATATCGTTTTATAATTCATACCATACCTCTCCCAATTTTCTTTGTGTAATATTAGGGGTGTAAATATCAGTTTTCAGTTCGGTTTCAAATCGGAATTGGTAAAATCGATTTTTTCGGTTTTTATTTTAACCAAATCGGACCAAACCATTTATGTAACATAAACCATTTTAAATCGGACCGAAATATTCGGTTCTGGATTCGGTTTATTCAACACAAAAATATTTAAAAAATTAAATGAATCTATATTGAGAAACGTCATATCAAACCCATGAAAAAGGTGGGAGGAGAAGAAAATATTTGTTGATAAACAAAATTCGATTAGAGATTGAAATATAGGATAATTATTCTTCGTTTTTTAGATATAATTAATTATATATAGTTGCAAGAAAATATTTGTTTCATTTTTCAATAAAAAAATATCATTTTTTACTTAATTTAAGGTCAAGCCATAGGCGAATGTAGGGCTCGCGTCGCGATTTCGGTTGCGATAGATCATATTGCAATAAATTTATAGACAAACAAAAATGCCAAAGCTTTAGAAATTGTTGGCATGGCTAGCATATGAGCTAGCCGTGGTGCATTTGGAGTAGGCACCCAAGATGGGTCAAACCACTTCAAAGGGAATTCCCAACTACCATGGTAGTTGGGATATGAGCCATAGGGGAGTTGTAACTCCCCAATACAAGTTACAATCCCCAAAGACACCATTGTTGTAGCAACAAGCAAGATACACGAAATTGATCTCCCTCTCTCTGGATTGTGGTCTCTCATTCTCAACAATTACATTCAACTTTGTGGGAATCAATGTATGCTTTTATAGTATACTTTAGACCATCAATATAATGATCTTCGCCATGAAAATGTGTTTTTATTGATAATGTGCATGTCTTGTCATCCTTCGAAAATTATTGATGAAAACTACGACAAGATGCCTTAAACTCGGACAATATATTTTTTTGAAACTGAAAATTGCTTACAAATGTCCTCAAGAAGATGAATTTAAACTCTACCCAGCACTACACAATGTTTTTTCTCTCAATGAGACAATAATACAGTGTATATTATTTAAAGTGTAAACCATCAACGGTCCAGATGAGGGTGTCCAGATCTTATCTGCAATAGAGGAATCGATCTGAATCATGGTTATTCAATTTTTTCAATTTCAGTTATTAATTTAGATTTTTTGGATACTTTATCGGATTCAGTTTTTTCTATTTCAGATTTAATCGAAAAAAATTAAATAAGATTTTATGTTTTATAGTTTTAGTTATTAAAATAATTTAAGGCCCAAAAACTTAAGGTTTAGGCTCAAATACGAAAGGTCTAGGCCCCAACTTCCCATTAGGTTAGGTTTAGGCCTTAATTTTCCATTAGGGATTGGAGACATTAGACATCGATTCATATTTGGAGACATCAACTACTTCCCAAATTTTCATATTTAACAGATGTTTATTTTGTTCATCTTATTTTCCACACTTAATGATTATTTTTATTGTTTGTGTCTATGTCGTGATGCTTCCCCGTCAATGATCAATTTGCTTTATAAACTGATTCTGTAGTTTTATTTCCGAACTAGGAAGTAATTCTTTATAATTGGACTGCATATTTGCACACACTTGCGGAAACAACCCAGACATGGAATCCAGATAAATGAAGCAATGAGCAAATCTCACACGAGAGATTCACCCAGATTCTTAAAGTATGTATAAATTAGTACATTTTAATGTGAAATAAATATCAAAACATCCCTTCATAATAGGGGACACATGACACATGCCATTTACAAAGGAAAATTGCAAGACCCAAGAGAAAAAAGAAACAGAAAAAGGTCGATTTATCCAACGCTACCAGATTGATCTCCAGAGAGGGCACTTCCATATGAGGCTGATCCTGTCTGTGAAGTTGTTGTACCTACTCGAGATTTCCGAATCTGTCGCATCCTGAATGCATCTCTAGGTTGAGGCTGGCTTTGCACAGTGGTGCTTTCATCCTCCTCTTGCCCTATCAATAATAATAGTAGTAGCTTTTTATAGCATACATCTCTTTCCAAAGTCAATAAAACATGGAAGAAAAAAAAAAGAAATAAAATTCTTCATTTACTGCAAAGTGTAAGAAGCTTTTGCTGCGAGCGATACAAACTAATCTCTCCTGCGTAATAACCTTAATATGTTGATGTCAGGGATACAACTTTTTTTTTTTTTTTTGTAATATATTAACCAAAATTTCTATCACATCACGAGGTGTTCACAAAAAGGGTGAATCTAGCATACTAGTGAAGTTGCTTCGCAATAATTTAGGAGTCACAAGTCACAACAATGGAAAAAGCTTCTCCATAGTGGCAGGGCTAAGGCTGCATTCGATGAGTGACTAGCGTGTCAACTAAATGCAGGAACAGCTTTAAGACGTGCTTAGTAGGCTAAATTACATTAAACTTGGTGCACCCATGAGGCAAAAAGTGCAAAACAAAGTATTCAAATCAAATTGATTTCCGCTACGTTGGATGATGTAACATATAAATACTCTTAGCAACCGAAAGTTGATCATCCAATAGTGGAAGATATTTCTTGAAGGCACATGTATCATGCACATTGAATTTGTTCATGAAGCATATCATACAGTAATATATCAGTGCTTGGATGAAAAAAGGAAACATACTTTCTAGCTCCTTTCTTTTCCCAAACGGTCTGTCCCTTGCTGGTTTAAAAGATGCAGCACTCATGCCAGTATGGGACTTGTTGGACCCAGAGAAGTCGCTTGTACTAGGAGCCGGACCTGCTTGCAATTGTGAGGTAGTCCTAGATTTTCCTGATGTCCTCGCTGGTATGTTGCTTTGCAAACAAATTGACAATATAACATCGACATTGGGTATTGGGCCTAAAATTTTCATAGACAAACAGTTAGTAATGCAAAGAGTGAATTCCATCCAGTAACAGTGATTTGGAACTTGAATTATTTGATGCACCAAATTACCACATAATATCATCAAATGCACAACCACAAAGTGCATACGATAAACTATGTAAACCTACACCTATTTACAAACAAGATTTTGTGGGTGCACAAACATTGAATTAAACGATTAACCGCATTTGGATTTAGACTTGCAAGGATAAGATTTACGGGTGAAACAATGAAAGTAATCAAAGGGAGGACAAATATTTCATCTCTTTACCCAATTCCACTTTTCATTGGTGTGAAGATAGAGATTTCATTCATGGGTGGGAATGACCTCACTAAAGGATGGAACCTTCACATCCAGTATATTATATGCATACTGGAAGATTTTTTATTTAAATAAATCAAATATGGAAAATTAAATGACACAAGAAAAACCATGTGACTTGAAAAGTCAAAACTTGATATGCTTATTGCGCACTAAATACAATCCAATGAAGAGTAGATTGCGCTAAAAAAGATGATGAAACAGAATCCCCTATTCTTCACGGGGTAAAAAGGTTGCTAGGAATGTTATCTTAATTGTATTGTCATCTAATCACTGGAATGCCTTCTCGGCTTTCAAAGGGTAAAATTTATCATCCAATTAAACCTTCACATATGTCCTTGCCTCTTATAAAATCCAGCCTGTTTCACGTTTCCACGGCTTTTGGCCATTTAATGGGAGCATGACTTTCGGATAGCCATTTTCACTCAAGAGTGTGCCTAAAGACTTGCAAAAAGGTGGAGAAACATCATTGATGCTTCTATGCTTGGAGATTATGATTCAAATAGCTATATCCATCATCTCTCTTGGTTGAGGGCTTAGTGGGAAGCTCACTTGAACTAGCCGTCAACTCAGAGGTTAGGATGCCATTCACTGAGTTTGAGTACAAGGTGCTAGGCCTAACTTAGATCACCATTCCGGAAGAGTTTGGAAATGCAAGTTGGCAGTGCTTGTCTAGTGGATTCTCCAGTTTCATGGCTTTTAGCTGTTGGGTATTTTCCACGCTAAATTTGGTTTGCATTGTTTGTGTGTTTTAAGTGTTTATTTGCTTCTCCGATTACATATCAACGCACACCATCTATAGGCTAAACAGAAGAATGGGACCAAGTTGGAGAATTATTACTGGTAGTCCCTAGAGATTATCAAAGATTTAGCTCCCCCATTAGTCATTTGAATTTCATCCCAAAAGCACCCCTACAACCCATCTTCCTAGCCATTTGAGTTTTCCCAAAGCAGCTTTGCAACTTTCCTACTCTCCAATTCACATGCTAAGAGTATCAAAAGTCTAAACAAACAAATGAGGAAACATTGTTCAAAGGTCACATATGACAAACTTATAACTAATGTGATATGATAGCAAATAGGGATTGAAATTTATCATGGTCCTAGTTTCCTTTTAAATTTTCCATGGAAAAGAAGGCGCGTTCTGCAGCCAGAGCTATGACTAACCACCACTCAAATTTACCCTTTTTGGTCTCTACATAACTCAATCCACCCATGATCAACTCTAGTTGGAACTATAAAATTAAACACTTGAACTGAAGTTTGAAAAGTATACCATCAACAGTTGGCAAGTTTGCCAAAAAGGCTACGAGAGCAGGTGGTGTTGTCTTTAAAATATCATCAAATGCATTAGTTGTTCCGTCACCCATCAAGGCAACAACTGTATTAGACAGGGGGCCACTTGCTGCGGTGCTCGGAGGAACTCCCGTCCCTACAGTTTCATCAGATAACCATTTAGTGCAAGTAACATAAATATGTCAGTATCAAAATGAACTACATAAGCATGTTGCACTTGGTATTCTAAGTACAATAAGGTTATAGAATTGAAATGTGTATCATTTCCAGGTAATCAAATGAAAAGTATGATTCAACCCCCCAATCTCTCTCTGAATCAATGGACATTATATGCCATTGAATTGAAGACCATATTACTTGGTATGAGGTGACATCAAGAAGTTTTGAACTGTACCTCAGCAATACGGAAATTTTGTTGCAAAAAGAAAGCAGAGAATAAAACTACAAGAAAATCTTTCTTAAGCAAGAAACAGATATTCTGAACTGAACAGTTGCTGTAAATGAAGATTCCCAGAAGAGCAGTGATTGTCCTTGAATGTAATATTTCCAATCATTGAGCATAAAACCAACGAGAAAAGATCAACAGCAAAAACCATAAAGCCAATATTTATAGTAGATCACATGAATCCTTCTCTAGGAGGCTAGGAGCTATTTGGAGCCATCAAGTGGATTTTCTTTTGCACCGTTATATAATATTGCCTTCTGCATTTTTTCATAACATTCCCCTTGTTTCTAATCGCAGCTATGACATACTCATTATACCATCAGAACAATGTTGTCAGCACAAAAAATCTTTAAACATGCAGTTTTGCAGCATTTGATCGATTCCTAGAACGTTGAATCGCTAATGCGTAAAAGCCAATAACAATTGTACCAAAAAAGAAGAGCATATGAGGTAACCTTGTAGAGAGAAGTATCATGTAATGAGCAACCATAAGAGCACTTACCGAGTTTTTGCCGTGGGTCATAAACTACCATCCGAGACGTGTCTGGAAAAACAACTTTACTTGACACATTTGAATTGCTTGTAAGGCTTGATGAACCCTTATCTGCACCAAATGATAAGGCAAACCAGTTACGAATAACAACGACTACATCTAAAAATCTGCTACAAGAGTTGAAAATGGTATTTTATGATACCAGGTCCATTAGGCAAAGTGGATTTGTCCACTTTCTTGTTAAGATTTTTGCTGAGCCACTGAAAAGGGAAAAAGAAGACCAATCAAAGAGAAGCTTAAATGAAAATCAAGATCTTTTTCTTCCCCTCTCCTGCCTCCTTCTCTCATTGACACAAAAATGAGTGCATTCCTCCAGTCATGCCTTTCTAAAAAAGTAACATTACAATTCAGCTAGTCAAGGAGTTCACTGTACAGTAAAGTCCCAATTAAAATTAACATTGACGTGGGAAGGAAGCGTGAAGAACCACAACTAAACTACGTTAGCTCTTGAAAACCCGGAATCCACCAGAGGTTCAGAACGCACAGAGAAAACTCTCTAAACAGTAAACTTAAAATTTATTATTCCATGGCAAAGTTGTTTCTAACAAGACTATTCATGCCTTGATATAGGCACGTCAAACTAATCCTACTAGAATTAGAGAAGGTAATCTAATTATACTAGAAGTAGGAAAACACTTTGAAATAATATAGAACTACTAGTCACACTAAACTCCTAATAATTCTATAAGAAATACACTTCTAATAAGAAAATGAAATAATTAAATATAGAACCACTACTAAAACTAAACTCCAAAAATTCTATAAGAAATACACTTCTGTTAAGAAAATGAAATAATTAAACTAAATCTCCTATTGCTAAGGAAACTAGAAAACTTGACCTACAACAAACATAGGTACACCTCTCTCTACCCACACACGCACTCATGCACACACATGGAGACATCCATCTCAGTTTGTCCTTGTATGCATAACTATCATTTCGGTAATGGATCAATTCAACACTTTCTTTTTAAAGTTAAGTAGGGACGGTGTTCGTTTTCAAAAAGAGAAAAGGGTTCAGGTTTCAATGTTTATCAATAACAAGATGCTTAGGACCTTCCATCATCCAACTAATCATATATTCTCAGCAGCATCTTCTGGAAATCTGCACTCTAGAAAATGGTAGATGACTCGTAGTAAGAAGACATGGTAACCCTTGAGAACTGCTCTAAACGGATTGAAGAAAATTGATATTATCCGTTGATTCAAGCCTTGATATCAATTAGTCTCTTTAAATAGTTTATTACTTGAAATTATTGACAGTAAATAAAGCCAATTAAAATAGATTAATACACATCAAAATTTATTTAAGCATTATAATTCAATTACAATTATAAGGATACACTTAACTAATCCTTATGGTCTGTCCTGGATTTCTAGTGTCAAACATTTATTCTACAAGGTCAAAACGAAGAATATATTTCAAGAGTTGAAATGAACTGATATTTTACCATAAAATATGTTTAGTCTGTATCAATCGTCATTAAATCTCAAATGCGATGAGAATAAAAAGATATTGAGTAAGTACGTACTATTCGCCTAATTGATTCAAACAAAATTTTATAACATCGTACTAATATTATATTGTGTTATATGTGTGCGCCCTAGGACCAAATTTCCTAAATCCGCCACTGCTCGGATGACTCACAAAAGATAAGATTTGACTCATAAAGAAACACTTTCCATTGTTGACTTTTACATAACAAGGAAATTGGTATAAAACATACCTCTAGCCTGGCTAAATGATCTAGATCCCTTGAAGAGCATGGCCAGAGATCCATAAAACTATACCGTGATACAACATCTTGCAGTGAAGCCTCCAATGCTAGTGCTCCATCTTCACCTGTCCTAGAAAGAGCCTCTTTCCGTCTTTGTTCAACCTAATTATCACAATACTTAAAGCTTGAATGTAAATAAGACGGATAAAATAAAAATTTAAATTTTAAAAAAATTAAAAAAAAAAAAAGAAAAGAGGAGAGCTGTAGGAAAATGTGGTGGGAAGCTATGGGGATTATTTGAATAAGGTTGCCTTGAAAACATGGACCACACAATGTATCCATAGAACAAGGCTGTTTTAAAGCTATAATGTTTTCACGTCTGGATGATTTCAGAAGAGCTTGATATTGCATGAGAAGCAACACATAATTTAGGTACTTTCCTTGGGGCCAATAGACCATTCATAGTTATATAAACAACGTGGGACACAAACAAACAGAAACAGGAAGAAGCAATTCCAAAAAAACAGTTAATAGAAGACATTCCACTACAAAACAATAAATTGAAGCATATTATAGATAGCCATTTGTTATCACACATATTGAAATGACATGACGAGGAAGTCAAAGACTGACTGCATCTTAGCAGATGGCATGATCGACATGTCAGTATAGAAAGACACCACTTATGAAAGTTCTGAGATTTACTTCCAGTAAGCCAGTAACATTTGATTATATGAAAGAGGATAACTCAATAGTCCAGGACATCCTACAAGACTAACCCAAAAGAGGTTTTCCATGATAGAAGGGAGTTTTACACAAACATGACTGGATTTTTACCAAATTCTTGAATCAAATATTATTCCCTTACCCATTTCTTATTTAGGAATTGTTAAGATTAGTTACTTTGTCATTCAACCAAATAAGTTAACTTGTTGGTTTGGAGCGTTTCACACATTTTATATATATTCTAACATTCCCCCTCACATGTTGGCTGGACAACTTCGACGGCCCAACACATGCACAACAAACAAGGCCCACGCTTGAGACAACAACAAATGGGAGTTTAAATTGCGGAAGCTAAGGTTTGAACCCAAGACGTCCTGCACCGATACCATGTTAAGATTAGTTACTTTGCCATTCAACTCAATAAGTTAACTTGTTGGTTTGGGGTGTTACACAAATTTTATATATATTCCTACAGGAATCAAGGTCCATACTTTAATGACACTGAATGGCCAAAAAAACTCCAAAGAGTGGCCAGATAAAGGTATTCATTAAGATGCTACATGCACTTTACCAGTCCTTCCCACAATGTATTCAATCTAATCTTGTGTAAAACAAGTATTTTTTCCATTAGGAAATTTATCATCCTCGTTATAATTCACATTAAACGGAGATTTTCTGCTGGCTACAATAATTATGCAGGGCGCAACAAAGCTCGTAAAACAAGCATCGAGATGCTGGAAGCCTGGAAGCCCAAGTGAGCAACTTCATCATTAGCAGCGTACACAGTTTATTTGGGAGACTCGAAACAAGAGGGAAGAGGATGCCAAACAAAAATTTTAAACGCTATCAAGATGAAAATATTGATGAAATACTACCTTCAGCATGCTAGCAAGATCTCCATATGTTTGCTCAAATTGAGTAAATCTTTTCCAAACCTAAAATGAAGAGAAAAAAAACAAGCATTTAGAAAATGTTGTAGACAGATTTAGATATATACAATAAATTAAATCCATCACAATAGAATTAAGCTTCATTTATAAAATTTTGGATTGAGAACAAAAAAAGTGAGAGAATGAGAGGAAGAAAGAAGTTGAAGCCCAAGTGCACTCCACGTGAATACATAAAACAAAATAAAGGATTAACAAAGTAGAAAGAGGGCTCATAGGAGCAGGATTATTGTGCCATCAAACTCAACACTCCATTTCATGCGACAATTAATTGGCCAACAATTTTTCTTTGTGGCAAGTGATACATTACTAACGTAAAAATGAAACACAGTCGTGTTCAAGAATATTAGTACAACTAAAACATCAGCGAACACTACACATGAACCAGAGAAATTATGAATACATAAGAAAGAGTGGCAACACTAAAATAAGTTCTGCAAATTCAGATCTTTAAGATTTCCAATGAAATGCTCCAGAACAAAAAAAGCCTAAGTCTTCGCACCAATCAAAACCCCCACAATAAATATGTTATTAAAATTTCAAGAGTAGATGAAAAGTACAGCATTATACCTCAACAGATTCCTCAGGTGGTAGTGAGCTTAATGCCCGCTCAAATAAAGCCCTTATGTTTCTGTCATCATTCAAACGATACAAAAAATCTGCATATCTGCAACATAATTTTGAAAACTTTCAGAAGCCACACTATCCATAAAGATATGAATAAAACACCTATGTAACCCAGCAGTCTCAACCTTTTAGGTTCATGATAAAACATGGATTTGTGCATCCGATAAAAATGTGTAGGCATGTACATACATCTTGGGTTTCCAAGGTCGCCATACAGGCAACCATGTTTATTTTCCACTAAACAACCTTGCACTCATCCACCCTTTGTAGCATTAATTGTATAAGGAAGTTGACATACCCAAAGTATGTCAACATACCCAAATTTTTAGCACACTGCATGTCTGCAATACATTTTGACAAGTCCATGACCTAGACAGTGCGAGTTGGTTATGGATCCTAACCTACGTACCAAACTGCAACAATTTCATTGGTCATACATACTGATCATAGTGACCAGCGCTATACAATACACGAATACTCAATATTGGTGTAAAGGCAGTAAAACACCCAATAGGCACATTAGTGGAGAAAGGGATGGGACACAGCTCAATGTATGCTGAACCGATGGACATCGGAGCTTGTTCTTAATAGAGATCAAATGCGGGAATTAGTTTGAGCCAAATGATGGCTATTAAGGAAGGCTATCATTTTAATGGGCTTGTCATGCGTAGTTTAAGGGCTCAACATGTGACCTTACTTGGCCAGCAGATAAACTAGATGTGAGTAAGGGAAGAATGACTCTGAAATGAGCCAGCTTTGTTATGTGTACGTGTGTGTGTGTGTGTGTCTATATATATATATGTATCTATATATTTGAATCAGTAAACCCTCATCTATCAAAACAGCAAAGGTGCTGAAGTAGTTGCTAACGATGACTTGGAGTTTTACATTGGATGATTAGAGACTAGCACCACCTTGTAAATTGCATTCTGAGAATAAAGTTCCCATTTTCACTTGACTTCGGTTAAGTGGTGGAGTTTTCTTTTCTGTTATTTTTGGCTTCTAATACATTTATGTTAAGAGTATTAGATTCTAATACATATATAATCTAACTATATCCACAGTGGCCTTGTGGTAAAAGTGGTTATCATCAAAGAAGTTGGAGGTTCAAATCCTCTATCCTTGCATACCTATGACGGACTAACTTTTTTTTTGTTTTCTGGGATATTCATAAAAGGGCATTGTTTGGTTTCAGTACATTTCGATCACTTGAGAAAAACCTAGATTTGTAAAATGGGCCCTGTGACCGAACTGTGCCAAATACTAGCTCTAAATCTTGAACATCAGAAAGGGAGATTATTTTTAATGCTATTGTATACTTCATAGCTTTCCCAAGTCTCTTACTAATCCCAATCATTTCTATGGGTTATAGGATTATTTTCAGTCATTATAGGGTCCAAGTACCACAAGATCCCAGAAGGACATTACCAAAGCATTCTGTAGTGTATTATATTCTAGATCAAGAGTAGTATTGATTAGTGAACTCACTCAAGAATGTACACTGGCTCATGCATAAAACGCTTCAGTCCTGCTTCAAAAATATTGTGCGCAACCTGCATGAATGGGCAACAAAGTTTAAGCAAATTTCATCCCTTTTGCTTAACCAATATAAATCAATGAGTCCATAAAATTCCACTGTGCAAGAAACATGAAGATGTTTATGATATTCAAGTTTCTTCCTTTTAGGAAATCAGATTACCTTTGGATCCTTGTCAAGACAAAATGCCATCAAAGCATAAGCTACATACACATGATATGTGCAGTTTGGGGATTTACGAGCATCTAGAAAGTACTTGCGAGCTGCCTCAACCCCTTCAGTCCTTCTTAGAAAGCGAATAAACTGCAGAGGAGGAAAGCATGAATTAAGAACTGTGAAGCAAGATACACTATTCTACTTCCAAGATATCTGACAACAGCAAACTATACATGTCCCCGAGTTTCTCTTAGATGAGAAAGTGAAAGAAAGAGTTTAATGTAAAAGAAAGAAACTTCTTTTGGATAAGCAAAAAAGAACGAAAGAAACTTAACACAAACAGATCTTGTTTTCCTTTTACTTCTTTTTTTCTTATGACTAACAGATCCTATGGTTGTGAGAATCTATTCTTTCTTTAGATACATCAGCAACTATGACTTCATACAACAAGAAGTAAAGAAACAGGGTCCAATAAGAATGGTAGGGCTTATTGCTTCGAGCCCTAGGACATCAAATCAAAGGGCATTATGATTCATAAGGTCATCCTCTAATATCAGTGCTCACTGCAAGAAAACATCATATTTAATAATACATTTCAATTGCCTTTTTACATAGAGCAAGTAAATTGTACACTCCAAAAGTACTATGCCAACCTATTACATTTTTTCACAAAAATAGTCAACGATACGGTTTTGAAAATCTTACTTGTATATGTGCTAAGGTTGTTCCATTAACACCATCCCCCAAAAGGCTTTCATATACTTTCTTTGCAGGCTGCATAAAACCATGTGAAGTAAAAAAATTTAAAAACCAAGACACTCAATCATCCAATTACCAGAAAGGCGAAATAAAAAAGCAGACTTTCAGACCTGGATTGAGCCACGAGATTCCTCCAACTCTGCATATGCATACTTCAGCGTTTCTGAGTCTGATAACGGGAGTTAAAGAAATTATGTGTAAGAAAGCAGGTAGAGAAAGCAAGATCACAGCTACTTTAGAGAACAACATGGATGAAGTGAAGGCCGAAAATCGCATAGTAATGGTAGCATATGGTGCTTCATCAAAGCATGCTCATGTCTATATTGAATTTTGTAGTAATATATAGTATTATTAGTATCCCTAAAAGTAATTCCTGGAAAAACTTTAACAAATTTGTGGCGTCATCTTAGTGCAGTGCACATGCAGTAGTGCAACACCAATAACCTATCCTTTTCATCTGAAATCAGACACTGGTCATTGACACAAATATCTGAGAAAAGAAAATCCAAGGGCTATCTAAGGAGAAATAGGAGCAGTTTGCAACTCTTACCGTCCTACCAACAGCGAGAACAACACATGATACCAAACTCATTGGAAAACATTGACTGATCAAAGAAAATTAATTTAGGGGGTAGTAAAAGATTGTAAAGATAATTCATGCATGCATTAGGGTTGACATACTTGCTTTTGAATTTATTTTTAAGTGTAATCAAGGAGGTGCAATTACTATATTGATCTGAAATTTCATGTATCTGCATGCTCCCATACAGGTGCAATGGAAAAATCACCAGCCAACTGTTTCATGTCATGCTCCCCTGATATGTTTCAAATGTGCAAAGAAGAATCAGCTTTTATTCAAGCATCCTGGGTCATTTTAAAGACTCACTGCAATCTGAGGATTAAAAACCTCCATTCTACAAGTTACTTATCGTGGCTTGGTTCACGTAATCACATTTCTTCTATCATTTTTCCACAGGATTCTATTTTCTTAGAATTTGTTAGACTAATCTACTGTGTTATATGTGCAATTCTTCCAATGCCTTGGTCAACTTCTCTAGGCTCATATTTCTACAGTTCTGCTTAGGATTGGCAATTTGGTGCTTTTATAAGATTCGGGAATGTCTTATGCAACACCTGTATCAATTTAAATCAGAAGGATAAAATCTGCTGGAGAACATCCAAGGCTAGAGTGTTCACTGTTCACAGCCAACTGTTACCACAAGGAAAATCTAAAGAATAAATACAAATCACACCACCTGGGAGGGCCTTCACGGCTCGCTGAAATACTTTAATTGCAGCATCCAGAGCACCACCTTTTGCATGCCATGTAGCATAATCATACCATATATCAGGATAATGGTATAAATACATCAGACACTGGATGAGAGAACACATGTGAGAGTACTTAATTAAGAAATTGCGTGCGCAAACACAAAATATGAAGAAATGAAAAATAGCATTGATCTGAAAAACGAAAATCAACCTTTTGTAGAACAAATAAGTTGCAATCTCAATATTTTTTGGTGACCTTTTTACAAAACTCTGGCTCACACAGGGGACCAGAATTGGAACAGTCACATATGGTATGAAGATGGAATAAGAATGAGAATGGGAGAAAAGAAAATTTTGCATGTTGGTATGGATGTTGGAATAGACTGAATAAAGTTATTTAATAGCAAAATTGCCCGTGCCTAGGGTATAATGAAAAAAAATACTTTTCTCTGAATATTCTAATTTCTAAATGTACATAATTTCATTTAAGATGTTGATATACTGCAAGTCTGCTTGGAGTATTGTACATGCTAAAAGTGAAGTCAAACTTGAATTTAATCCAGAAACTAACAAAATCTCGCTAAATCAGACTATGGGAAAAGTTCAGTGCTCAATGAAAGGCTATTGAAGACCAAATATTGAACTGCTTTGTTGTATATTTTTAATCCCAATGTGGCAAATTTTTCATAGACTCTTGTAGTCGATTCCAAACTTATGGAATAAAGGCTCGGATAATGATGATGAATGTGGCAAATTTTTTGAACTAGAAATATGCGTTGATTATTGGGTCATGCCTTGTTCTCATTCTTTTTCTTCTTTTTTTTCTGAAAAGTAATATGTACACAAGGACTACACGAAAGAACAGTCAAAAAGTGTATATAGCATAAAATGGCAGGCCTTGGTATTTATTGCCCTTTATATCCGCTTAAAAGAATATGAAACTGGCAGGGGATTGACAAATGTTGTGATGAATAACCATTTTTATCAGTCTTCGTTATACGCTCAGCAATGCGCACTAGAAAGAATTCTTTACTTTTACAAATTTAAGGTCAAGAAACATAAAGAACAATAATCTTGTTACCTGTTCATAGGTGAAAATAATTCTCTTGTTGGAGGATGAGGTGTCTATCCTTTGCGGGTTTCCTCTGAAATACAACTATATCTAGTTAACCAAAGAGCTTCACGGCTATAGACCAACATCCAACTAAAGTAACAAATGATGATTAATAAATAGTAAATACAACCAAAACAAATGTCAGCTTGCCATCTTAATGCAACTATATCTAGTTAATCATAAGAGCTTCATGGCTACAGACCAACATCCAACTAATGTAACAAATGATGATTAATAAATACAACCAAAAAAAAGTCAGCTTGCCATCTTAATGCAAATATGAATCCCAAATTTCGTATTTACCTTCACTAGATGTCAATAATAAAATTGCTTCTTTCAACAAATATAGCTGAGACTGAAGAAAGGAGATCAAATACATAGATTCAAGGTCTCTGGGACAACCTTAGAGGACCTCCTACAAGCGCCGACCATCATAAATGATGCTAACTAAATTGCAATGATAAACAAAGATTTACCCATCTTCACCAGCATGAGATATGAATCCTATTTTCTAGAGATCATTTGATTTTGGAATCGAGGCTCAAGGCAAATAAAGCAGATTATAAGTCAACGACAATGCATCTTATACATTCTTTTTTTTTGGCAAAAGAATTCTCGGGAAAAAAAAATTGAGAAATTTTTTTGTGAGTTTAACCAGTGAAGAATTTTCACGGTAAATTTCCCACAGAGAGTCCATGCATCACAATCAAAATGGATAAAATTTATAATGATAGAGTTTAATATGCCATATCCAAGATTTTTCAAGTAAAATATAGAGAAGTGAAAGTTGCTAACATTCTCAATATATTTACGAACTCCAAAATAAGAAAACAAAAAAAAATATAGCCCAGCTTCTTACTTTTCAAAGGATAAAAGCCTCTTCCATGCCATCCATTGCTGTTCTTCCTGTTAGATTACAACTGCAGATTAAAGGGTGCCCATAACAAATGAAATTTAAGGCATAAAATTACATGAAAATAAGAATGCCATTAACTCTAATAAGGAATTTCATTTATGGACAGCCACCTTCCTTATTCAGAAAAATAGTGCATGCAAGTGATACACCAATGTTGGGACTCCAAAACCTGTAGATACTTCCTACAAAAGACTAACACTCTGCAACTAGATGCCACATGTATGATGTATCTAATTCCTAAGAATTTGAAGACTATTGAAACCCTTTTTCTTACACAACCCACAGCATCGGACAAGGTGATTATACTGAAAATAAAATCTGTCACCTACAGGGTGTGAGACAAATGAAAAGAAAAGAAGAAAGAATTACACTTCTTCAAGAGTGGCCAGTAAATTGTTAGACACAGGCTGCCCCTTACATGCAACCCCAACTCTATGTTTATGCAAAAGAAACAACCCGATTTTAATGTATGTTGGGGCAAAAATTGGGAACAAATTTGAGAAGGATAAAATTTGCCTTGTGAGAGCCTGTTGGTGGTACTGCAAGCATATTCCAATCAATTTCATCAATGTATTTCTTTCGCTCCCTATAGACAGCCCTGGCACTGTTGTATTTTGGTTGATATTCAGATAACAGTCCTTTGGCCTGTATAGTAAATTATCATCTGATTACTAGGTCCACGAGAAGTATAATCTAAAATATAATGATATAAACATAAATAAATTTCTTTTGATACAATTTAATTTGTGCCAAGTATGAAATTAAAAACAAACTTTTACCAGTTGACGGCTGACAGAATTTTCAAAATTTTCATAGTCCTTCCAAAGTTGTTCAACATGGTGAGTGGGAGTGATTATAGCTTTTTGGTATGCTTTTCGTACAGCCGTCATCCGCTGTGACTCTTCCTGAGTGTTTAGTGCCTGCAAGTTCAACGCATATGAAGAATGAAAAATAGCATATAACTCATACCGTGAGCAGAAAATGACAAACAGTGACCAGCGTCTACTGTTAATGCAACCGTCTTTTAGCACTTGAAAAAAATATTGAAAGTACAGGTAAGCAAATTAACAAACCGGCAGTGACTTCAGAAAGGTAATATACTCTGTCCACACAGGCCCTGATGCTACGTCAGCCCCTGGAGCACATTAATAAGAAATAATTGCAACTAAATCATCTGAAAACAAAATTCATGCCTGGTATTTGACCTCGCTATGCAATCATTTGACCTCACTATGCAATTTAGCTCACAAGTAATTAGATTATGCAAGCAGAACCAGGTCTGTTTAGATTGCAAATCCCTTATGCCAACAACAGTTACAAGGAAAATAAGGTCTCATACCTATAGAGAGCCAGGCACTACAGTAAACAGTATGCTTACTTTTTGTCAATTCTTAGTTGACAACACCATAACCAAGCTCTTTTCCTAATAATTCGAAACTTTGTTCCGAATTTCAATTCACACAGCCAATATTTAGATTCCAATGGGTGTACTTGCCTTCAGTTAAAATAATTATGTTGCATTTGTTTCAGTTTCAGAAAATAATCCACAGACAAGTTTTAGAACAAACAAACAAAAAAACAGAAGCTAAATTTGTTAAAATTGCATTTCAAAGTGTAAAGAAATGACATTTTGGGATAATAAAAAATATAAAATCCAAAGGGTCTCAGACTCTCAAGGGGAACATACCAACATAATTGAGCATGAAATCATAAGCTTTTCTAGTTTCTTCCTGGCCCTCCGCACCCTTCTTCTCATTTACCTTCCTGATAAACCGAATGTAGCATCGCCTACAAAGATAACATTAATAACACAATGAAGTCTAAACTAGTACCACCAAGAGAGAGACCACAAGTGAAACCAAAAGAACCCACATATCTGAACTAAGGAGACCAAAGCACAGGGCATCTGACTCACTCTAACTGAAAACCAAACATATCTTAAGTAACTTAAAGAATGAGTTTCTTCATGCAGCTTGGGCAAAAAAAATAAAGTTATATCCCTCATTAAAAGGACAACAAAAAACTACCAGATCTTTTTTTAGTTCAAAAGAACCTTCCTGTTTAGAATAGCTAGATTTATGATATTCCAGATAATTCTTGCCAAGCAGTAAAGGCATCCAAAAGATGGAGAGTGTTTGAGAGAAACTTCATAATATACATACACAAATATACATGCCTCTATGAATTGCGTCATATAAGGATCAAGAGAGATTACTTTTGTCATATCGATCATCAGTCAAAGGGGCGGGTTAGGCGAGAGTAGGCAACTAGCCCATCCTTGCTAGAACAATTGACTACCAGACTTGTATACAAGAATCGACGAGAAAGGGGCTCTATCAATGAGAGCTTTTTCATCATTTCTTCTCAATGTGCAATGAAATAAAATGACTTAGGGCTTATTGTGCAAAAGAAATTCAAGCTGACTGTCCAAATAAAAATCCTGAAGAGTTATG